>NC_092310.1:44550000-44850000 GCF_036785885.1 Coffea arabica | reverse complement strand
TTGTTCTACTTACAAACTATTTGTACTAATCCATCAACTGGTTTTCAGTAAGGTTCCTTTGAAAAAGAAATCCAGGTCAAAGAAAAGGAGGAAAGGTGTCTCATATCTTGGCCTGATTTTTAGTTAACCTAATTCACCCCCCTCTTAGGCTATCTTCGATCCTTACACTTGCATATTCAAAAGAATGAAACTTTCCTTGCTAGGTAAAGGAGGAACATTATTATATATTCCTTCAAATTTGGTTGTCATACTTGATATTTTGTGCTGACCCTTAATGGGATTTTGGGATACGTATGGGCCACCAGGGAAATTGGCTTAACAGATGTCTGGTTTGTGTAAAATTGCTGGTGGATGATATTGGAATTATTGCTGATTTAGCTGTGGTTGCAACTTACAAGTAGTCTGTTTGCTTCAGCATTTTAACATGGCGACTGACTTTTCAGTGGCCGCAAATGGCCTCTGTCCATTTTTGAGATGTCCAAACAGTTACATTTCAGGCTTTTGCCAGGTATGGAAATTTTGGAATCGAATTATGAGCTCTCAGCATGCGATTTTCACTTAACTGATCCCCAGCAATTAACAGACCCGCACTCTAGTAGATAACATTTTTAGCCACTTCATGCAATATTTGAAAATATTTCTTACGCAAATATGAGATGTGTAACCTTCATTGTTGTAGTCGAATAGCATTCCTAATTGACCAATTGTTACTGGTCAATTAGTTAATCTTAACCTGAAAGCAATAGTAGAGTAAATAAACATGATTGTGGCCCAAGTCTTCAGTTCTTTGGCTAGATGATAGTTAATACACGATTATGGTCTTGATTCTTCAATTCTTTGGATGGATGGAACTATTGGGAAATTGTTCATTTAATAAACATGTTTGGTCTTGATTCTTCTAGAAAAGAAAGGTAAATTCTTAAAGGCGAAGGCAAGCTCTTCGAGTGTCGAACCTTGAACATGCATGTTACCTTTTTTGCTTTTGGGTGATGACAGTAGATAACATTTCCATGTGGAGCATGACCGAGAAAGACAAAGGTCTAGAGAACGGATGACTGTGTTCATTGATTGATTTTTCATTTCCCAAGTTATTGCATTTGTTGATCTTCCAACTTGGTTAAGATAGTGGTTGATGACGAATGAGTTGAGGCTTTCCAAAAAGGATTTGCAAACATGGATTCATAATGTGTCAATTGCGTCCCCATGTTCCAACTCTTATCCCTCTTGTGAAAAGCAAAGATTTTTCAACTTTTTTTTTTGACGTGAAAGAGTTGATGGTGAAGAAAATTAAACATGAGCAATGACTTTGTTTTAACTCCTCTTTCATCACAAAATCCTTAATTAACACGACTTTTAGCATAAAACTTGGCTGCTACTACTTTTCCTCTTACCTTGCCACACAAAATAAGCAAGAAATTGACAAATACCTCCTGCGTGCCCTCATAAGTATTATTTGGCTTGTATTCTCCCAAGATATAGGTGCCTATCAAACTATAATGCGACGCAAGAAAAATAAGAAGTAAATAACAAAAGAAATGTGAAAATAAAAGCCATAAAATCAAACTAGTATAGCTTACCTCTATACATAAGCTCTTTTTTTTTTCAAATTACTCAACAGGAGTGTGCATCGAAATCAAATTCGGTAATTTGGAATTTTAAATTTGAAATTTTTGGAAATTTGGACATTAGAAAATTCGATCAATTTCAAATTCGATTTCACAAATTCCGAATTCAATTTGAAAGTCGGTAATAACCGATTTCACCTAATTCTGTAATTATATGTAAGTTTTGCTAAACTAAATGCCAACTTTTGTATAATATAAGTTTATAGTTATAACATAATATACAACTAACTTAATAGGACTTATTATTGTATTGTTTTATAATATTATTATAAATAGATTTAATATTATATAATATAAATTTTTATATCACATATATATTAATATATATAACACATACGAATTTGAAATTGAATATCAAATTAGGTATTCGATTCCGATTTCGTATTGTGAATTCGAAATCCAAAATTTCGTTTTGAGAAAACATATTCTCAAATTCAAACCAAATTCGTTTATTTTGAAAATAAAAAAATTCGATTTCCTTTTCGTTTTTCGCTTTACCGATTTCGAGAATTCCAAAATTCGAATCAAACTCGATCGATAAATCGATTTTTTTTAAGTTACATGCTCCTATAACTCAGAATGAATCACTTATTATATATTTATACTCCACCTAAGAAAGGACATAAGAATTTTTTTAAGTTACATGCTCCTATAACTCAGAATGAATCACTTATTATATATTTATACTCCACCTAAGAAAGGACATAAGAATTTATAACTCTCTTGTAATATAAAGCTAAGTTAAAATATCAAACTCAAGAAAAAAGAAAAATACACGCTTACACATTTCATACTTTTCCCCCGTCATTTCCCTAGAAACAAAACAAGCACCTTTAATGTAATAATAAAAATTTTAAAAAAAATGTTCGGGGGCCATTACAAAGGGCACAGCAAATATGCGGGGACACAACCAGAAATCAAGCCAAATTTGAGGGCAACAAGGAAGTTTAAATAATCGCGCTCTCTCCGTCAAAGTTGGCTGTTAAGGTTTCTTTTGCATATGAGTGAACTATGAATGAAAATAATCCGAAAGTACTTGCACTTGTTCCTTACTTAAGCCCTCGAATGCCTTTCCTAGTTTTTCTTTCTCCATTGATCTATTGAAACATTGGAGAGTTTGGATTTTGAACAAGAAAATCTTGCAAGGGTACTCAATATTGAATCGATTGGTATATTTTGCACATTAGCTTTTCATAAGGTTTAGGTTCATTCCATAAGTCGACCACTCTCTTTAAAGATTGTTCCTTTGTAATATTTGATTGCAAGTAAGAATGCAGCCTAATACCAAACTTAATCCAAAAAAACGTTGCTTAGTATTTAATTTGTTGTATGCCTAGTCTGCCATGCTCTGGGTATATGCATGGAAGTCAATTCCTAGAATGCTACCATTTACCAAAACATTCTTGCGTGTGGTCTTCTTTCCCAAAGCACATTTATGCAAAAAATATTTATCAAGCATGGTAGCCAATGGCTTCACATTGGTGGACTGAAAATTTATGAGTTGTAAACGGCTTGCAATACTGGATGTCATATTGTTGATTAGTCTTCTTATACCAGTAGTATTTCCATATTCCAGAATGAGATGATAGTCCTTGAAAATATGAATGAGACTGACATCTTCCCCATTTCTCTTCTTAAGGTGAGAAGCTCACTGGAAATAGGATGTGAAGCTTCTACACAGGAAGGAAGGATTTTGCTACATTTAGTGCTACAGGTGCCAAAGGGCACTGCTTCACCATAAATCATCCTTCAGTGTTTATTTTTTTGTAACTATCTTCAAACCATGAAGCTTTCTGTAGTTTTCAAATCCTTGCGTAGCTATCCCGCTTTTCGTGTGGTTACTGGCCCTCTACAGTCTCGTGCTTTTCAGCCTAATTTCATTCCCAGGGACCCCAAATCAAAGCCCGTAAGACACAAGTATCCTGCTTTCTTTGATCCTTATAGCCCTAGACCCCTAACTTCAGATAAGATCATTCGGCTTGCAGAGCAGATTGCAGCCCTGTCTCCTGAAGAGCGTAATTTAATTGGTCCCACGCTTAGAGACAGACTAAGGCATCCTAAGATTCAACCAGTTTTAGTGGAGGGCATGGACTTGGGTCCTCAGGGAGGGTCTGGTGCTGGGTATTCAAAGGCTGAGGAGAAGAAGGTTGAAAAAACTGCATTTGAAAAAACTGCATTTTAACATGGCGGCTGACTTTTCAGTGGCCGCAAATGGCCTCTGTCCATTTTTGAGATGCCCAAACAGTTACATTTCAGGTTTTTGCCAGGTATGGAAATTTTGGAATTGAATTATGAACTCTCAGCATGCGATTTTCACTTAACTGATCCCCAGCAATTAACAGACCCACACTCTAGTAGATAACATTTTTAGCCACTTCATGCAATATTTGAAAATATTTCTTGCGCAAATATGAGATGTGTAACCTTCATTGTTGTAGTCGAATAGCATTCCTAATGGACCAATTGTTACTGGTCAATTAGTTCATCTTAACCTGAAAGCAGTAGTAGAGTAAATAAACATGATTGTGGCCCAAGTCTTCAGTTCTTTGGCCAGATGATTGTTAATATACGATTATGGTCTTGATTCTTCAATTCTTTGGATGGATGGAACTATTGGGAAATTGTTCATTTAATAAACATGTTTGGTCTTGATTCTTCTAGAAAAGAAAGGTAAATTCTTAAAGGCGAAGGCAAGCTCTTCGAGTGTCGAACCTTGTACATGCATGTTACCTTTTTTGCTTTTGGGTGATGACAGTAGATAACATTTCCAAGTGGAGCATGACCGAGAAAGACAAAGGTCTAGAGAACGGATGACTGTGTTCATTGATTGATTTTTCATTTCCCAAGTTATTGCATTTGTTGATCTTCCAACTTGGTTAAGATAGTGGTTGATGACGAATGAGTTGAGGCTTTCCAAAAAGGATTTGCAAACGTGGATTCATAATGTGTCAATTGCGTCCCCATGTTCCAACTCTTATCCCTCTTGTGAAAAGCAAAGATTTTTCAACTTTTTTTTTTTGACGTGAAAGAGCAGATGGTGAAGAAAAATAAACATGAGCAATGACTTTGTTTTAACTCCTCTTTCATCACAAAATCCTTAATTAACACAACGTTTAGCATAAAACTTGGCTGCTACTACTTTTCCTCTTACCTTGCCACACAAAATAAGCAAGAAATTGACAAATACCTCCTGCGTGCCCTCATAAGTATTATCTGGCTGGTATTCTCCCAAGATATAGGTGCCTATCAAACTATAATGCGACGCAAGAAAAATAAGAAGTAAATAACAAAAGAAATGTGAAAATAAAAGCCATAAAATCAAACTAGTATAGCTTACCTCTATACATAAGCTCTTTTTTTGTTCAAATTACTCAACAGGAGTGTGCATCGAAATCAAATTCGATAATAAATTTTTGGAAATTTGGACATTAGAAAATTCGATCGATTTCAAATTCGATTTCACAAATTCCGAATTCAATTTGAAAGTCGGTAATAACCGATTTCACCTAATTCTGTAATTATATGTAAGTTTTGCTAAACTAAATGCCAACTTTTGTATAATATAAGTTTATAGTTATAACCTAATATCCAACTAACTTAATAAGACTTATTATTGTATTGTTTTATAATATAATTATAATTAGATGTATTATTATATAATATAAATTTTTATATTACATATATATATATTAATATATATAACACATACAAATTTGAAATTGAATATCAAATTAGGCATTCGATTCCGATTTCGCATTGTGAATTCGAAATCCAAAATTCCGTTTTGAGAAAACATATTCTCAAATTCAAACCAAATTCGTATATTTTGAAAATAAAAAAATCCGATTTCCTTTTCGTTTTTTGCTTTACCGATTTCGAGAATTCCAAAATTCGAATCGAATTCGATCGATAAATCGATTTTTTTTTAAGTTACATGCTCCTATAACTCAGAATGAATCACTTATTGTATATTTATACTCCACCTACGAAAGGACATAAGAATTTATAACTCTCTTGTAGTATAAAGCTAAGTTAAAATATCTAGCACAAGAAAAAAAGAAAAATACACACTTACACTTTTCATACTTTTCCTCCGTCATTTCCCTAGAAACAAAACAAGCACCTTTAATGTAGTAATAAAAATAAAAAAAATGTTCGGGGGCCATTACAAAGGGCACTGTAAATATACGGGGACACAACCAGAAATCAAGCCAAATTTGAGGGCAACAAGGACGCTTAAATAATCGCGCTCTCTCTGTCAAATTAGGGTTCTTATATTCACATTTCTATTTTCTACACGTTGACAATTCACACTCTCAACCGTCACTCCTTTCCCCAGCAGAAGCCTAACAGAATCAATAATAAATTCGTAAGCCCATTGTGTTTGTTTACATCAGCACCATCATTCATGTAAATATGTGCTTAGTTATCTAACAAAATTGTTTTTTAGCCCTTAAATGCTGGATTGCATTTCTTGTTTATTTTCTTAAGCTTCACAAGTCCTCGTGAATCTTTGGTGGCAGATGCGGTATTCTTCATTTGAGGACTTTTTATCTCTGGGTTGGTAGTAATTCTCATAAAGTTTAAATTTTTTAATTGCTTCTTTCTTTTTACATAATATGGTACGAATGATTGGGAATTATTCTGTGCTTAGCTATTTTTTCATTTATTTTAAAAAATTATAGCTTGAGATACAACAGTTAGCGGTTGTAGTCAAGTTTCATTGATTTTGTAATAATAGTGAATTATTACGGGTTATTACAATAAAAATTATGTTGTCACTGTATTTTTTAAATTATCCCCAAAAAAAGGGTAAACAATAAAAGAAGGCGATTGGGAAAGCCATAAAGGAGCCAGACACTGGTAAAGTAATTTACGGGGCCAAAGAGTAAAATCAATAAAAAAAGGGCATTATTGCAAAACGGGCACTTAAATATCCGTCAGGGTTCTTATTCGCGTTTGCACACGCAGACGCTTCTCGCTGTCCTTCTCTGTATTCGTTTATGAAACCCACAAAATTAACAAAAAATTTGTAAGTTCATTTATTTTTTATTTAGCTGTGAAGGATTTTTCCCCCTGTGAAATGGATGATTTATTTATGTTTTAATTTCTTGATTTTGATTGTAGCTTGTGAACCTTTCGTTGCTAATGCCTTATTGTGTCTCTCAGGAGTTCTTTATTTCTTGGTGGTTAGTTTTTCTCCATAAAGTTTATATTTTGTCATAACAATTTGTATCTGGTGATTGGATTTTATTTTGTGCTTAGACCTATTGAAGTTCAATGAAATTGTTAGTTCTGGAGCCTGAGTTATTTTATTTTATTTTTTGGCTGGAACTGGTCTGAAACCCGAATGAAGATGGATGTAAAATTTGTTCCCTAAGTTGGCTGTTAAGGTTTCTTTTGCATATGAGTGAACTATGAATGAAAATAATCCGAAAGTACTTGCACTTGTTCCTTACTTAAGCCCTCGAATGCCTTTCCTAGTTTTTCTTTCTCCTTTGATCTATTGAGACATTGGATAGTTTGGATTTTGAACAAGAAAATCTTGCAAGGGTACTCAATATTGAATCGATTGGTATATTTTGCACATTATCTTTTCATAAGGGTTAGGTTCATTCCATAAGTCGACCACTCTCTTTAAAGATTGTTCCTTTGTAATATTTGATTGCAAGTAAGAATGCAGCCTAATACCAAACTTAATCCAAAAAAACGTTGCTTAGTATTTAATTTGTTGTATGCCTAGTCTGCCATGCTCTGGGTATATGCATGGAAGTCAATTCCTAGAATGCTACCATTTACCAAAACATTCTTGCGTGTGGTCTTCTTTCCCAAAGCACATTCATGCAAAAAATATTTATCAAGCATGGTAGCCAATGGCTTCACATTGGTGGACTGAAAATTTATGAGTTGTAAACGGCTTGCAATACTGGATGTCATATTGTTGATTAGTCTTCTTATACCAGTAGGATTTCCATATTCCAGAATGGGATGATAGTCCTTGAAAATATGAATGAGACTGACATCTTCCCCATTTCTCTTCTTAAGGTGAGAAGCTCACTGGAAATAGGATGTGAAGCTCTACACAGGAAGGAAGGATTACATTCATTTGCTGCATTTAGTGCTACAAGTGCCAAAAGGCACTGCTTCACCAGAAATCATCCTTCAGTGTTTATTTTTTTGTAACTATCTTCAAACCATGAAGCTTTCTGTAGTTTTCAAATCCTTGCGTAGCTATCCCGCTCTTCGTGTGGTTACTGGCCCTCTACAGTCTCGTGCATTTCAGCCTGATTTCATTCTCGGGGACCCCAAATCAAAGCCTGTAAGACACAAGTATCCTACTTTCTATGATCCTTATGGCCCTAGACCTCAACCTTCAGATAAGATCATTCGGCTTGCAGAACAGATTGCAGCCTTGTCTCCTGAAGAGCGTAATTTGATTGGTCCCACGCTTAGAGACAGACTAAGGCATCCTAAGATTCAACCGATTTTAGTGAAGGGCATGGACTTGGGTCCTCAGGGAGGGTCTGGTGCTGGGTCTTCAAAGGCTGAGGAGAAGAAGGTTGAAAAAACTGCATTTGATGTCAAGTTAGAAAAGTTTGATGCTGCTGCAAAAATTAAGGTGATCAAAGAGGTTCGTGCTTTAACAAATTTGGGGTTGAAGGAAGCCAAAGATTTAGTTGAGAAAGTACCAATTTTAATTAAGCAAGGTATCACTAAAGAAGAGGCAAATGATATTATAGAGAAGATCAAAACTGTAGGGGGAGTTGTTGTTATGGAGTAGATTTTCACCGAGTTTTGTATGCTTTCTTTGAACTGTTATCAAAGTTCCATTGCTAGTTTTTCGCTCTGATAGAGAAACAACTGCCATTCTGAAGATGTTGTTCTTGCATATTCAAAAGAATGAAACTTTCCTTGCTAGTTAGAGGAGGAACATTATTATATTTTCCTTCAAATTTGGTTTTCACACTTGATATTTTGTGCTGACCCTTAATGGGATTTTGGGATACGGATGGGCCACCAGGGAAATTGGCTTAACAGATGTCTGGTTTGTGTAAAATTGCTGGTGTATGATATTGGAATTATTGCTGATTTGGCTGTGGTTGCAACTTACAAGTAGTCTGTTTGCTTCAGCATTTTAACATGGCGGCT
This sequence comes from Coffea arabica, assembly GCF_036785885.1. Taxonomy (NCBI): domain Eukaryota; kingdom Viridiplantae; phylum Streptophyta; class Magnoliopsida; order Gentianales; family Rubiaceae; genus Coffea; species Coffea arabica. Next base: position 44,841,226 of record NC_092310.1, on the reverse strand, counting down.
GACTTTTCAGTGGTCGCAAATGGCCTCTGTCCATTTTTGAGATGTCCAAACAGCTACATTTCAGGCTTTTGCCAGGTATGGAAATTTTGGAATTGAATTATGAACTCTTAGCATGCAATTTTCACTTAACTGATCCCCAGCAATTAACAGACCCACACTCTAGTAGATAACATTTTTAGCCACTTCAAGCAATATTTGAAAATATTTCTTGCGCAAATATGAGCTGTGTAACCTTCATTGTTGTAGTCAAATAGCATTCCTAATTGACCAATTGTTACTGGTCAATTTGTTCATCTTAACCTGAAAGCAGTAGTAGAGTAAACAAACATGATTGTGGCCCAAGTCTTCAGTTCTTTGGCTAGATGATAGTTAATATACGATTATGGTCTTGATTCTTCAATTCTTTGGATGGATGGAACTATTGGGAAATTGTTCATTTAATAAACATGTTTGGTCTTGATTCTTCTAGAAAAGAAAGGTAAATCCTTAAAGGCGAAGGCAAGCTCTTCGAGTGTCGAACCTTGAACATGCATGTTACCTTTTTTGCTTTTGGGTGATGACAGTAGATAACATTTCCATGTGGAGCATGACCGAGAAAGACAAAGGTCTAGAGAGTGGATGACTGTGTTCATTGATTGATTTTCCATTTCCCAAGTTATTGCATTAGTTGATCTTCCAACTTGGTTAAGGTAGTGGTTGATGACGAATGAGTTGAGGCTTTCCAAAAAGGATTTGCAAACGTGGAATCATAATGTGTTAATTGCGTCCCCATGTTCCAACTCTTATCCCTCTTGTGAAAAGCATAGATCAAAGGAGAAAGAAAAACTAGGAAAGGCATTCGAGGGCTTAAGTAAGGAACAAGTGCAAGTACTTTCAGATTATTTTCATTCATAGTTCACTCATATGCAAAAGAAACCTTAACAGCCAACTTAGGGAACAAATTTTACATCCATCTTCATTCGGGTTTCAGACCAGTTCCAGCCAAAAAATAAAATAAATAACTCTGGCTCCAGAACTAACAATTTCATTGAACTTCAATAGGTCTAAGCACAAAATAAAATCCAATCACCAGAAACAAATTGTTATGACAAAATATAAACTTTATGGAGAAAAGCTAACCACCAAGAAATAAAGAACTCCTGAGAGACACAATAAGGCATTAGCAACGAAAGGTTCACAAGCTACAATCAAGATTAAGAAATTAAAACATAAATAAATCATCCATTTAACAGGGGGAAAAAAGCCTTCATAGCTAAATAAACAAACAACTGAACTTACCAATTTTTTGTTGATTTTGTGGGTTGCATAAACGAATACAGAGAAGGACAGTGAGAAGTATCTGCGTGTGCAAACGCGAATAAGAACCCTGACGGATATTTAAGTGCCCGTTTTGCAATAATGCCCTTTTTTTATTGATTTTACTCTTTGGCCCCGTAAATTACTTTACTAGTGTCTGGCTCCTTTATGGCTTTCCCAATTGCCTTCTTTTATTGTTTACCCTTTTTTTTAGGATAATTTCAAAAATCTATGAGGTTTCTCGTAATATCATTCAGCTCCTTGAGGTTTGTAAAATTTTGCTTACCTCCTCTGTGAGTTTGACGAGACTAAATATTCTTATCAAATGTCATAAATTGACAATAACACCTTTGCTCTTAATAACTATTTAACCAAAAAGTCAAAAAGTAAAATTGTTAAACCAAAAAATGTAGATTAAAACAAAAAATGAATTGTTATCTAATAATGGTCTATATTTCTCTATATAGAGATCGTGGTGGGACAGCAAAAGATGTGGATAAATTAAATCTATTTAGAATCAACCATTCAGGAGGATTTTGGTGAGTAATTAATACCTTGAAAACTTTCATAGATAGTTATACGAAAGTCAAGAAATTTTTTGGGGAAATACATTTTAATACATGATGTAGTTTAAGTTATGTTAAAAATTAAAAAAACTGAAGACTTGGGCCACAATCATGTTTATTTACTCTACTGCTGCTTTCAAGTTAAGATGAACTAATTGACTAGTAACAATTGGTCAATTAGGAATGTTATTCGACCACAACAATGAAGGTTACACATCTCATATTTGCGCAAGAAATATTTTCAAATATTGCATGAAGTGGCTAAAAATGTTATCTACTAGAGTGTGGGTCTATTAATTGCTGGGGATCAGTTAAGTGAAAATCGCATGTTGAGAGTTCATAATTCAATTCCAAAATTTCCATACTTGGCAAAAGCCTGAAATGTAACTGTTTGGCCATCTCAAAAATGGACAGAGGCCATTTGCGGCCACTGAAAAGTCTGCCACCATGTTAAAATGCTGAACCAAACAGACTACTTGTAAGTTGCAACCACAGCTAAATCAGCAATAATTCCAATATCATACACCAGCAATTTTACACAAACCAGACATCTGTTAAGCCAATTCCCCTGGTGGCCCATCCGTATCCCAAAATCCCATTAAGGGTCAGCACAAAATATCAAGTATGAAAACCAATTTTGAAGGAAAATATAATAATGTTCCTCCTCTACCTAGCAAGGAAAGTTTCATTCTTTTGAATATGCAAGAACAACATCTTCAGAATGGCAGTTGTTTCTCTATCAAAGCGAAAAACTGGCAATAGAACTTTGATAACAGTTCAATGAAAGCATACAAAACTCGGTGAAAATCTACTCCATAACAGCAACTCCTCCTACAGCCTTGATTTTCTCATTTGCCTCTTCTTTAGTGATACCTTGCTTAATTAAAACTGGTACTTACTCAACTAAATCTTTGGTTTCCTTCAACCCCAAATTTGTGAAAGCACGAACCTCTTTGATCACCTTAATTTTTGCAGCAGCATCAAACTTTTCTAACTTGACATCAAATGCAGTTTTTTCAACCTTTTTCTCCTCAGCCTTTGAAGACCAACACCAGACCCTCCCTGAGGACCCAAGTCCATGCCCTCCACTAAAACTGGTTGAATCTTCGGATGTCTTAGTCTGTCTCTAAGCGTGGGACCAATCAAATTACGCTCTTCAGGAGACAGGGCTGCAATATGTTCTGCAAGCCGAATGATCTTATATGAAGGTGGGGGTCTAGGGCCATAAGGATCATAGAAAGCAGGATACTTGTGTCTTACGGGCTTTGATTTGGGATCCCTGGGAATGAAATCAGGCTGAAATGCACGAGACTGTAGAGGGCCAGTAACTACACGAAGAGCGGGATAGCTACGCAAGGATTTGAAAACTACAGAAAGCTTCATGGTTTGAAGATAGTTACAAAAAAATAAACACTGAAGGATGATTTCTGGTGAAGCAGTGCCCTTTGGCACTTGTAGTACTAAATGCAGCAAATGAATGTAATCCTTCCTTCCTGTGTAGAAGCTTCACATCCTATTTCCAGTGAGCTTCTCACCTTAAGAAGAGAAATGGGGAAGATGTCAATCTCATTCATATTTTCAGGGACTATCATCTCATTCTGGAATATGGAAATCCTACTGGTATAAGAAGACTAATCGACAATATGACATCCAATATTGCAAGCCGTTTACAACTCATAAATTTTCAGTCCACCAATCTGATGCCATTGGCTACCATGCTTGATAAATATCTTTTGCATGAATGTGCTTTGGGAGAGAAGACCACATGCAAGAATGTTTTGGTAAATGGTAGCATTCTAGGAATTGACTTCCATGCATATACCCAGAGCATGGCAGACTAGGCATACAACAAATCAATACTAAGCAACGTTTTTTTGGATTAAGTTTGGTATTAGGCTGCATTCTTACTTGCAATCAAATATTACAAAGGAACAATCTGTAAAGAGAGTGGTCGACTTATGGAATGAACCTAACCCTTATGAAAAGCTAATGTGCAAAATATACCAATCGATTCAATATTGAGTACCCTTGCAAGATTTTCTTGTTCAAAATCCAAAATATCCAATGTCTCAATAGATCAAAGGAGAAAGAAAAACTAGGAAAGGCATTCGAGGGCTTAAGTAAGGAACAAATGCAAGTACTTTCGGATTATTTTCATTCATAGTTCACTCATATGCAAAAGAAACCTTAACAGCCAACTTAGGGAACAAATTTTGCATCCATCTTCATTCGGGTTTCAGACCAGTTCCAGCCAAAAAATAAAATAAAATAACTCAAGCGCCAGAACTGACAATTTCATTGAACTTCAATAGGTCTAAACACAAAATAAAATCCAATCACCAGAAACAAATTGTTATGACAAAATATAAACTTTATGGAGAAAAGCTAACCACCAAGAAATAAAGAACTCCTGAGAGACACAATAAGGCATTAGCAACGAAAGGTTCACAAGCTACAATCAAGATCAAGAAATTAAAACATAAATAAATCATCCATTTAACAGGGGGAAAAAAAGCCTTCATAGCTAAATAAACAAACAAATGAACTTACCAATTTTTTGTTGATGTTGTGGGTTGCATAAACGAATACAGAGAAGGACAGTGAGAAGTATCTGCGTGTGCAAACGCGAATAAGAACCCTGACGGATATTTAAGTGCCCGTTTTGCAATAATGCCCTTTTTTTATTGATTTTACTCTTTGGCCCCATAAATTATTTTACCAGTGTCTAGCTCCTTTATGGCTTTCCCAATCGCCTTCTTTTATTGTTTACCCTTTTTTTTTGGGATAATTTCAAAAAATCTATGAGGTTTCTCGTAATATCATTCAGCTCCTTGAGGTTTGTAAAATTTTGCTTACCTCCTCTGTGAGTTTGACGAGACTAAATATTCTTATCAAATGTCATAAATTGACAATAACACCTTTGCTCTTAATAACTATTTAACCAAAAAGTCAAAAAGTAAAATTGTTAAACCAAAAAATGTAGATTAAAACAAAAAATGAATTGTTATATAATAATGGTCTATATTTCTCTATATAGAGATCGTGGTGGGACAGCAAAAGATGTGGATAAATTAAATCTATTTAGAATCAACCATTCAGGGGGATTTTGGTGAGTAATTAATACCTTGAAAACTTTCATAGATAGTTATACGAAAGTCAAGAAATTTTTTGGGGAAATACATTTTAATACATGATGTAGTTTAAGTTATGTTAAAAATTAAAATAATCTCTTCATATGTGTGAATTCTTCAAGGTGTAAATTTTGCTTTGTTCCAAAACAACTAGTTTAAGTTAAAAAATTTACAACTTATAAAAAGTTAACCTTATTTTATTTTTTATTGTTGTTGTAAACTTTATAAATTAAATTGTTGTTGTAAACTAAAATAAAAGTATTATCTTTCTTGCATTTCCTCAAAGGGGCTAAAATGCTACAATGAATGTCAATTCAAAGGAGTTAAGTGAGATTTTAAAGACATCAGGAGAGCTGAGTGATATTATGAGAAACCTCAAGATAGGTTTCTGAAATTATCCCTAGTAATAGTTATTTAGGGAAATGAAAAAGGGAAAGAGAACCCGAGAATGAATTAGTATGTTTTATTATTATTTTTTTGAATTACTTTACATGTTTTATTACTTTTTTTCGAATTTCTTTATTTATTGTCTTTTTTTAACTTAATAATAAGAGATGACCCCCAGATGAGAAGTTCAAGAATTTGGCCTATATTTCTAATTAACAATTTAAGGTAGTATCTAGTACCTCAATTTTATTACTCACAATGCCTCATCTCTTTCATGTCCAATTTCGTGTTCTTTTTTGCTTAATCCATTTTTCCTATCTTTTTTTGTTTGTAAATATGTCGATAGCTAAATGAGAGTGTGCTACTTGTCGGTTTCTTTCTTATTTTGTGCACCAAGGTAGGAGGTAAAGTAGTACCCAACTGTTAATTTTGTGCTTAGACTTCTTGCTATTTAATAATTGATGATGATCATAGAGCAATGGAATAAGAATTAGTACATGTAAACAATCTTAACCACTCAGAAGATCAACTAAGGCACTAACGTCGAAAATGGCAAATCAATAAATGAATCAAAGCCATCCACTACCTTGAGAGCTTTGTCTTTCTTTTTTCAACTTTTACATGAAAATGGCACCCTTCGGGCATCTGCTATCTTTGGTAAGGACCACCACGCTTGGACCACAAAGAGTAGTACAATAAGAGAATTGCAATAGTTGGAATTTATTACTGATTCTGATGAAGGTTGGAATGTATTACAATAGAGTAGTACAACAAGTATAAGTAATGGTTGGAATGTGTAACTGGTGTTTGGATTGCAAATTTATCTCAAATAATATTTCGCTTGCATCATAAACACATTTACCAATCCACCTTTTCATATTTTCAATTAATTTTTATCTCACATACATCACATCACAAAAAGTGCTACATTAATTATTTTAAATAATATTTCAAATGATACTCTATCCAAATACACTAGACACACTCAGTATTCAAATAATTATTCCAAGGTTTGCAGCAGGAATATTTTATGTGGCATAACATTAATCTAGGCTACTTGCGAGCTATCCCATAAACCTGAGGATTTGCTATTGAGGCAGAAGACACAAATGCCCGCTGAAGTTCAACAGATGAGAAGACCGCTTTAGCAATAACTTCTCCAGTTTTTCTAGTGAAGTGACAGCCATCAGCAACAAACTGCTGCAAAGGATCAAGAATCCCTTGGAAAAATCTCCGAATTGTTCCATCTGCCAGCAAAACAGACAAATCAAGGCTTTGACGTTATAATTCAGTTAGATGGAGGTGGCAGAGAAGTTAACATGAAATAAAAGCTTTCATTATCGCAAATAGGAAGTACATCTTTATTACCTTCTGCTGCTACGTGTTCCACAAACACACAGAGCCCACCTGGCTTTAGCACCCTCATAATCTCTGAAAACAATTACTAGAATGTGTATTAGCCCCTGCTATCTTCTTTTCCACTCGATATACACTGAGCAGAACAAACCTAGCCACTGAGGCGTATATGACATGTTCTTCCAACAAGAAGTAGACCATTCATATTTTCTTAAGAAAAACCTTTAGATGCTGCATGCTAAAATTGTAAATTTTATCTACCAAAGTTTGAGTGTCTCATACAGGAATTAACCTACCTTGCAGCGCCAAGTCAACATCTTTGACAGAACATAGGACAAGTGTGGCCACTACAGCATCCACAGATGCATCACCAAGGGGCAGAGCCTCAGCAACCTGCACAATTCAATGGTCAGACACTCCCATTGCAAAATTAACTCCGAGGGATAAATGAGCTTCAAATGAGCTGTGACTAATAAGTCTGCAACAACAGACGGAAGAGGCATCTAAAGTGGATCGTTGACCAATATCAACACCAAGAAAATCCTAAGCTCAAGCCAAAAAGCATTTGACAGGAACTATATGCAACTGCCTAATCTCAAACAGACAGAGCAGATATCTTGGCATCTGATGTCCAAGATATAACTTAAATGAAGGAAAGAAGCTTTCATAAATGAAGCAACTGGGTAAATAAGGTAAGACAGGAAAAGCTCATAAACGAGGCATAAAAATCATCATTTCTTGCACCATAAGTTAGGTATGTGCACCAGTCATATCAACTTTAGATGAAAACCAAGCATGCTATCGACATACACAAATTAGCTTTTGGCTGTGGCCTTCTGAAAACCAAAATTCAGCTTTCAAACAGTTAATCAGCCATGCAAAGATACTGTTATCTTGCAGACATGAAAAAGACATCGCTAATAGAAGCCATCTGATTCACCATAGACAGGCTCATACTGCTTGTGTAAATTTAAAGTGAACTACGCCTTTCTGGTGGCTGCCGTGCATTTGCTACTGGTGGTAATAGAGGTTTTTGCGAAGAAGGGAGTACTTCAGGAGTGTATCTTCTTGTTAATGAAGAAGAGATAAATGAGCTGCCTAAACGTGATAACGTAGGCGTCCCCAGGAAGTTAAGACTTGGAGATGGTACACTGCTGTATAAATCGATGGACTGCCTGATACAAGGATATGAGATACCAAGCATTATCAACCAGAGTTTGAACACAGTCCAAGTGAGATGACTAATGTAACCATTTCTCAAATATATAATCCAGTTGTGCAAGTTTAAAACAAATTAACAAAGAACCATTGGAATTGATTCTAAATCTTAAAAGCTAAGAGCCAAATTATTTGCAGCTGGTAGAATTGCACATGAGGGAGTGATGGTTGTACTCTTGATCAAACCAGTATGTTTTATCCTCTCCAAAAACAACTGAAAACTGATGCAAATAAGAAACGCTGGTACATGATTGGAGGAGGAGAGTGGATCTCTGGCACTTATTTCAATCAAAATATCTAGCAGACGGTCTAAAAGTTGGTATAGCTCTGGCCAGATGTTATGACACACCAAAGTTATGGAAATTGGTTCAGTCTAAAGCCCATGAAATGAATACTCTGGATGTGGTTTGGAAACTTCTCTTCCAGAATCAGCGGTTCGATGAAAGGTAATATCCAAAATATGGTTTCTACCATTGATAAATGTAGTAACGACAAATACAACTCCTTCACTTCCAAAGATGGTTCACAGGGATTAACCACCAGTCCCTCATGACGAAGGAAAATCTTTTCAATAGAGGCAGTAGTCAGCAATATAAGTGCATCCTACCAAGTTCCGCTAAGCTGAAGAAGGATCCAGGGAAGACATAAAATGCTCTGGCCTTTTGATAACATTACATAGCCTACCTTAAGCCCATAGCTATCCTTTACTGATGTTACTGGATCCATTCAAACTCATAAACTATTGATATTCATGGCCGAAACAGAATGAAAATACTTGAAGAAGCTCCAAAATATGAATGATGAAAGCATTTCAATCCCATTTCTAAATATCTCTCCTAGCCAAAAATGAATAGGTAAAGCTAAACATCCGGTACCATATAAATATAACAGCTTTCAAGAAACCAAGTGCTTCACTGCTAAATACAGAATCTGCAGAACAAGAACAGAACAAACGTAGAGAACACCATAGCTAGATGTAGAAAGAAACAAATATAGATATGTGCGATAAGATGATACCACCTGTAAATTTGAGGCCAAGAGGTGGTGATAGATTTGCTCTCCGGCCTTTCGTCCTCATTATCATTAGAATAACTGCTAGAATCAGAATTATTTCCATCTTCACTATCTTCTTTCTCCAGTGCCTAAAATCAGTGCTAGCTGCAAAAAAGCTAAGCTCTTCAGAAGCCTAAAATCAGAACAAAATTCGCTTAGCATCAGAGGCAGCAACTAAAGTACAGAACAAAAGAGAGGGTTGCCCCTCTAGAATTCAACACTTCTCTCTGTAACATTATTCAGCAATATAGCAGGTTGTTTACAGAATTTGGACTATTAAACAACTTTTATTGCTAGTAACAACAAAGAAATTTTAAAATATAACAGAAAATCGGCCCTCAAAAATCTCAAATACGTGGCTTTGAACTGTACCTGGCAAATTCAGAGTTTCAAAGATATTCCCTTGCAATCAGTAACAAAATTTAACCTTAATGCACGTATGACAATATGAGCATATAAGCAGAGGTGAATAAGCTACACCCAGAACACTACATTCCATTTCCTATACATATCTATGCACACGCTCACTTTGTTTTGCATCTTTGCCTGTACATGATATGTATGCATATGTGTATAAATACACATATACATATATAATATGCATACACACGTGTAGATTGATGCATATATGCAAATGTCACCATGGTATCAGCAAAAAAGTGTCTCATGCGCTGATTATCAGAATTCAACTCTCAATAAGAAACAGATTATATACTTAGAAAATCACACCAAAATTTTGGAAGCATTCAATTTAAAGCTATCAACTGCTTTTTTTCATGAGTAACAACTACTTCTCCAAAGAATTAACTGATGTAGAAGCATCAAACAACTCAAATCTTTACCTACAAAATGAGCTGGCTGATAGAAATGAACATCACATCTCATTAATGCTTCTTGTTAATGCTGCAAAACAGCCAATGTTCCACTAACATTCGGCTAAGGCTTGCAATAATCAACAACCAGTTCTAGTAAATAAATTGACTTCAATTTACAACCAAACTCTGTTAGAAACCATCTATTCAGTTCTCTAATACAGTCTTTCGACTAATTTTGCCGGAATAAAACCGATAGAAACGAATAGATATTCAAACTTGGAAGAGTGATATATGTTAAAAGTCTCTATCACTCCAGTTAGGGTCTGTGTACACCTCTGAATTCAGTAAACTTGAAAAAAAATAGACAAAAATAGAGTCACTTTCCTATAATAGAACTCCAAGAATTACATGTAACTCCCTATAAAAAAACTGTAATCACTGACCAGCTAGTTCAAGCTTCTGTCTACATCTTGGGTTTATAAGTCCAAACCATCTGCAGCAGAAAATTAGAATCCTAAACATTAGAAACAAAGGAAATCTGATAGTAGCAAAACTAACAAAACGAATACCCATTCAGCAGATACAAGTTTTCACAGTACGGCAATTAAGAAAAAATTTCTTTTAGAAACAAGAAACACACATGACCTTGAAAATTTTCTTGTAGCAGTATATGCTCAATAAAACAATGAATATCAAGCTGATGTGTGTACCTTCTCAAAAGTAGATGTACAGGCTTGGAGCAAGCTACTTCGTTCTCCCAAACTCACTGGGTTCTGTTTATTTACTCTTCCACATCCTATTCCTCTGCTTCCTCCACATCCAAAATACCAATAAGGAAAATTCTAAACCTTTTTTTTTTTGCAAAATCAACAGCATGATTACAAAATCAAGCCCTTTTTACAAAAAAGAAAAACAAGGAGACCAAAAAAGAAGTCTTTTTGAGTACAATGCATTGTTAATGAGTATAATGCATAACCATTATGAGAAAAGATATCCTCCCCAAGAATAATTCAAACTGAACCTCCCAGCTTCATATATGATTCAGAAATTGGTAAAATTAACAATTTCAACATGCACCAAAACTTCGTCAAAACCACAAATAGCACATAAATCAGAAATTTGAAATTCAAAGTTAAGGTAATCTAGAAACATGACCGCAAAATAAAAAGAAAAGACGATAACCTGAAAAGCTAAATCTTTTTCTCCTCCTTTTAGTATTTCCTTGTGATTTTCCTCAATCTATCAAATAGGCGGCAATCTTAGATTATGAGGAGCAGAAAAACTAAAGAAGTAAGCAAAAATTTAAGAAATGAAAAGGAAGCAGAAACTTGAAGGTCCAATCTAGTGTAAAATTGGAAAAATGACAGGGAAATAAATCAAAAAAATTCACAACCTGAAAAGTTAAATTTTTTTTCTCCTTTAAGTAGATATTCCTTCCATTTTTTCAAACTGTTTTCACATTTAAATACTGTAACGTTGAGATACCAAGAACCATACACCACATACACTAAACAAAATGACTTCACCAATAATGACTAACCATAGAAAAAAGGGTTTTAAAAATCTCATTTGGCAAATTCACATACAAAGGAAATAAAAGCACAAGTAAGATATTGTCAATAATATTAAAAAAAAAACCAAAAAAGTATAAATAAACAATTATTATCAGACTAAACTTGGCTGTTTTATCTTACAATTACTACGGGCAGAATCGACTACTATTGTAGGCAATGAACCACATAGTTCAGTTGTCAATTCTGCTTTACCCAACTTGCTCACAAACGCTTCTAGAACAAAGGCCACGTAATTAAATGATAATGCTCAAAATGTAAAAGCATTTGCTAAAAATTTGATCTTCTAGTTTTTAAAACATTAATGAGATGTTATGAAGATTAAGATGCAAAGAAGAAAAGTAAGTTTGTAAAATCTACCCATTAAATTGAAGAAACAAACGTCCAACCTAACCATGCTATAATAATAACCAAAGTAATAGGCTCTTTGAAGAGCTAAGAGAACTGGAAAAAAGAAAAAAGAAATAACAGGCCAGAAAAGAAATTACCCCAGTCCAAATCATAATTCGAGAGTAGAAAAGGCAAAGAAAATTATAAGGCACAACTATTCAATATGTTATTTTTAACTTTCACAAGCAAATGTATCAACCCCGTGGAAGTTTCTATTCTAACTTCCTAACCTTCAACCAGCACCTTCTTGTTGAGGAAAACAATCTCTTCATAGAATCAAATAAACAAAAGAACGCAATTAGTAGATAATCTAAATATGTTAATTTTCCTATCAGCATATAAATTTAAGAATTTAGGGAAGGGAAAAAAATTCTCTTATTCAGGGAAAAAATAAAAAAAAAGGGATAAATCAATTTAAGTCCATTGAAATAAATGAAGTTTTTTTGTCCAAAAAAGAAACCAATAACAAAATCAAAATTTTTGAAAAAAAGGGGGACCCAATACATTAGGCATTAGAATCCGCCAAGAAATGAGGGAAAAAATTACACTACAATCAGAGCGGCAGACAAAATTTGCAAGCCCAAAAATAACGGCGAGAAAAGTGGAGTTGTATAAAGCATTAAGGAAACCACCAGGATAAAGTAGAAGCTTGTAGTGTAAAATTGATGTTGAACGCATAGCCAAATATTTTAAAGCAAAACAGGAAATCTTTTATGACTTCCGGCAAGGGTGATTTACCATACATATAGATTGAAAGCGAAACAAGGTAAAAGATACTTAAAACCATGAAACTTTCCTCAAATTTCTGTAAAATTATTGAGTTTTTATGAATTTTGATGCATTACATGGTTAAAAGAAATTACCTAAGCAACGCAAGAAAACAACCCAAAAATAATGAAATTGAAGTTCACCTCAGGAAATTTCCTTTCCTCTCCAAAAATGGTACAAGAAAGACAGTAGCAGCTGCATAGACCTAGAGAATGAAGAAACCCAAAATTATTTAAGGAAAATGATAAAGCTGAATGAAGAAACAAAGAAAAGCCAAAATTTTGTTTAAGTAGAAAATAAATCAAAATATCATACCAAGAAAATGCGCGAGGCCTTCAAGACCTTCTGGATCACTAAAAGAACCTACTCCAACATTCATTAAATACTAAATCAACAAAAGAAATTAAGCAGGGTGAAAAAGAAGAAACCGGATGGATTGAAATTTAGTACCTTATCAGTTTCTGGATAGCTGATGAGGAGGACCTCGAGAGCGTTGTGAAGAACGATTCTTCGGTAGTCTCTTTTGTCGGTGCGAGGCTTCACGATCCCTCTGACTTCCTGCTCGTTCCTGGCTCCAAACGCCATTTTTCTTCTCGGCAGGAACCAGAGACAGAGAGAGCGAGAAGAAGCTGAGAAGAACAATAAGCTGGAAAGCGAGCAAAACCAACAGAACAGGAGAAGAGAAGGCTCAATTTTCTAAAGTCTGACAGCAAAAGTAAAAAGCTATTGTAAAATGACTATGTTAGACATAAGTTGAAAATATATAGTCCATTCAATGAGTATTTTGAAGGAGCAAAATGTAATTAAACAACGCAAAATGAGCTGGCTCCAAAAAATGAACATCACGTCTCATTAATGCTTCTCGTTAATGCTGCAAACACCCAATGTTCCACTAAGAGCATCCACAATGGATTACACTTTGTGGAGTGTAATCCACATGCCACGTCAGCATTCCACTTTCTCCTCTTTTATTACACTTTCACTCACAATGGATTACACTCCACAAGGTGTAATAGCATGGGTCCATAATTAATCAAATATTTATTTTAATAATGCATAACTCATATCCCATAAATAAATAAAGTAATTTTTAAAACTAATTTTGTTATTTTTTAAAAATAAAGTACTAACTTTCGTTAAATTTTGTACATTTTGAATTTTTTTATTTTCTAAAAATGATATTATTAATTTTTAAGTTTGAATAATATATTTTTTTCTATGTTTCAAAAATAATATATTGTTATTTTTTTTAAAATAATTATGTAGAAAATTAAACAAATATTTGATATAATGTTATCCTCAGCACCCAGGAAATAATGTTGCCGTTGGAAATCCTCTTTGAGCCATTTTACCGTTGCCAGGAAGAAAAGTCAATGGATTACACGCATCACACAGGTGATGCGTGTAATATCCATGACACGGCTCCAATGGGGAGCCGTGTCATGGAGGGGTGTAATGGCTCCCCATTACACCCCCGTTGGAGCTGCTCTAAGAGGCTAAGACTTGCAATAAGCAGATGAAGTGAGCAGATGAAAAGCTAAAAGGACAAAAATGTCCCTAAAGTGAGCAGATAAAATTGCAATGAATAGGAACCCAAAACGCCTTCTTATATATTATAAAGATATATGTAATATAAAAATTTATATTATATAATAATACATCTAACTAATAATTATATTATAAAACAATACAATAAGTCTTATTAAGTTAGTTGTATATTATGTTATAACTATAAACTTATATTATACAAAAATTGGCATTTAGTTTAGCAAAACTTACATATAATTACCGAATTAGGTGAAATCGGTTGTTACCAACTTTCAAATTGAATTCGGAACGAAATTTGAATTTAGAATTTGTGAAATCAAATTTGAAATCGATCGAATTTTCCAATGTCCAAATTTTCAAAAATTCCAAATTCAAAGTTCCAAATTACTGAATTTAATTTCGATGCACACTCCTGTCGAGCAATTTGAACAGAAAAAAGAGCTTATGTACAGAGGTAAGCTATACTAGTTTGATTTTATGGCTTTTATTTTCACATTTCTTTTGTTATTCACTTCTTATTTTTCTTGTGTCGCATTATAGTTTGATAGGTACCTATATCTTGGGAGAATACAAGCCAAATAATACTTATGAGGGCACGTAGAAGGTATTTGTCAATTTCTTGCTTATTTTGTGTGGCAAGGTAAAAGGAAAAGTAGTAGCAGCCAAGTTTTATGCTAAAAGCCGTGTTAATTAAGGATTTGTGATGAAAGAGGAGTTAAAACAAAGTCATTGCTCATGTTTACTTTTCTTCACCATTAGTTCTTCTCAAAAAAAAGTTGAAAAATCTTTGCTTTTCACAAGAGGGATAACAGTTAGAACATGGTTAGGCAATTGACATATTATGAATCCACTTTTGCAAATCCTTTTTGGAAAGCCTCAACCCATTCGTCATCAACCACTACCTTAACCAAGTTGGAAGATCAACTAATGCAATAATTTGGAAAATGGAAAATCAATCAATGAACACAGTCATCCAATCCACTCTCTAGACTCGGTCATGCTCCACATGGAAATGTTATCTACTGTCATCACCCAAAAGCAAAAAAGGTAACATGCATGTTCAAGGTTCGACACTTGAAGAGCTTGCCTTCGCCTTTTAAGGATTTTCCTTTCTTTTCTAAAAGAATCAAGACCAAACATGTTTATTAAGAGAACAATTTCCCAATAGTTCCATCCATCCAAAGAATTGAAGAATCAAGACCATAGTCGTATATTAACTGTCATCTAGCCAAAGAACTGAAAACTTGGGCCACAATCATGTTTATTTACTCTACTACTGCTTTCAAGTTAAGATGAATCATGAATTAATTGACCAGTAACAATTGGTCAATTAGGAATGCTATTCGACTACAACAATGAAGGTTATACATCTCATATTTGCTCAGGAAATATTTACAAATACTGCACGAAGATGCTAAAAATGTTATCTACTAAAGTGTGGGTCTGTTAATTGCTGAGGCATTACACCTAATCAGTTAAGTTGAAAATCGCATTCTGAGAGTTCATAATTCAATTCCAGAATTTCCATACCTGGCAAAAGCCTGAAATGTAACTGTTTGGACATCTCAAAAATGGACAGAGGCCATTTCCGGCCACTAAAAAGTCAACCACCATGTTCAAATGCTGAAGCAAACATACTACTTGTAAGTTGCAACCACAGTTAAATTAGCAATAATTCCAATATTATACACAAGCAATTTTACACAAACCAGACATCTGTTAAGCCCATTTCCCTCGTGGCCCATCCGTATCACAAAATCCCATTAAGGGTCAGCACAAAATATCAAGTATGAAAACCAAATTTGAAGGAAAACATAATGGTCCTCCTCTACCTAGCAAGGAAAGTTTCATTCTTTTGAATATGCAAGAACAACATCTTCAGAATGGCAATTGTTTGTCTATCAGAGCAAAAAACTGGCAATAGAACTTTGATAACAGTTCAAAGAAAGCATACAAAACTCGTTGAAAATCTACTCCATAACAGCAACTCCCCCTACAGCCTTGATTTTCTCTATAATATCATTTGCCTCTTCTTTAGTGATACCTTGCTTAATTAAAACTGGTACTTTCTCAACTAAATCTTTGGCTTCCTTCAACCCCAAATTTGTGAAAGCACGAACCTCTTTGATCACCTTAATTTTTGCAGCAGCATCAAACTTTTCTAACTTGACATCAAATGCAGTTTTTTCTACCTTCTTCTCCTCAGCCTTTGAAGACCCAACGCCAGACCCTCCCTGAGGACCCAAGTCCATGCCCTCCACTAAAACTGGTTGAATCTTAGGATGCCTTAGTCTGTCTCTAAGTGTGGGACCAATCACATTACGCTCTTCAGGAGACAGGGCTGCAATCTGTTCTGCAAGCCGAATGATCTTATCTGAAGGTGGGGGTCTAAGGCCATAAGGATCATAGAAAGCAGGATACTTGTGTCTTACGGGCTTCGATTTGGGATCCCTGGGAATGAAATCAGGCTGAAATGCACGAGACTGTAGAGGGCCGGTAACCACACGAAGAGCGGGATAGCTACGCAAGGATTTGAAAACTACAGAAAGCTTCATGGTTTGAAGATAGTTACAAAAAAATAAATATTTAAGGATGATTTCTGGCGGAGCAGTGCCCTTTGGCACTTGTAGCACTAAATGCAGCAAATGAATGTAATCCTTCCTTCCCGTATAGAAGCTTCACATCCTATTTCCAGTGAGCTTCTCACCTTAAGAAAAGAAATGGGGAAGATGTCAGTCTCATTCATATTTTCAGGGACTATCATCTCATTCTGGAATATGGAAATCCTACTGGTATAAGAAGACTAATCAACAATATGATATGACATCCAGTATTGCAAGCCACTTACCACTCATAAATTTTCAGTCCATCAATCTGATGCCATTGGCTAGCATGCTTGATAAATATTTTTTGCATGAATGTGCTTTGGGAAAAAAGACCACATGCAAGAATGCTTTGGTAAATGGTAGCATTCTAGGAATTGACTTCCATGCATATACCCAGAGCATGGCAGACAAGGCATACAACAAATAAATACTAAACAATGTTTTTTGGATTATGTTTGGTATTAGGCCGCATTCTTGCTTGCAATCAAATATTACAAAGGAACAATCTTTAAAGAGAGTGGTCAACTTATGGAATGAACCTAACCCTTCCGAAAAGCTAATGTGCAAAATATACCAATCGATTTAATATTAAGTACCCTTGCAAGATTTTCTTGTTCAAAATCCAAACTATCCAATGTCTCAATAAATCAAAGGAGAAAGAGAAACTAGGAAAGGCATTCGAGGGCTTAAGTAAGGAACAAGTGCAAGTACTTTTGGATTATTTTCATTCATAGTTCACTCACACGCAAAAGAAACCTTAACAGCCAACTGAGTTTCCTGCACCTTCAATCATGTCCAGTCATCTAATATAATGCATCAATCATCTTATAAGTCAGCTATAAACATGACCCATTAAAATTGAAGCAAACAAGGATGTTGCTACAATGCTATTCTCAACTGTCCCTATTTTTAGGGGTGAGCATTCGGTGCAAATGCGGTAAATCGGTGCGCTGAATTCGGTTTTTTCGGTTATTGCACCTATAGAAATCTAAACCGTTTTCAATTTCGAATTGGGCATTACCGAATTCATGCGGTACCCGATTTCAAATTTGAAAACGGTAATGAATTCGGTCTAACCGAATTCATCTATTATTTAAAAAAAAAAACCTGAAGCTAATTAAGAGAATATATAAACCAATCTTTATAGTTCAGCAACTACCAACCCCCGCAAGCCATTAGATGTTTCTCTTTTACACATTGCAGAAAATTCATATCCAGAATCCTAGGTACAACTTCTGGAGCCGTACTTTCACTAGATGTGCACCAGAGATTGAGAATCTCCACGGACAAGGAGGTAAAATTTTCATTTTAGCAAGTTTTTTCCTTTTTAATTTTTCTAACGGGTAAAAGGTGGAATTTTTCCCCAAGGCCTTAACTTTTAAAGGCTGCACAACTGGAGAGAGCTTCTTGTGTATAAAATACAAAGCTTATGTTATATCACACCTAATCTAAACTACTAAAACAGTTAGAGTTTGCAATTGGAAGCTCAGATTTCGTTCCCCTTATCAATTCAGGATAACAAGTTTCCTAGTCGATCTTGGCCCATTTTAATGCCAGAGACACAGAGCCAAAAACAGAGGAGCACTTACCTAAGTGAGCCAGAGATGAGCAGTGATGAACCAGCGATGAACTAGTGAGATCTTGGTGCTTCGTCTTCGACACTCGGCAGCGATGAACCAGCACGGCAGGACACAGCCGACAGGAGACGTAGAGCGCGGCGGACTGGCGGAGGCCGGAGAGGCAGAGAGCAGCTTCGATTTGGGAATTGGCACTTGGGACTTGGGAGTGTTAGTGCTGTGAAAGCCCTGGGTGACGGCAGTCACGGCACTATGCAATATTGCAAATTTGCCATGGTTGTTTTGATGTTTTCTCACTTTTCAAATTTCATCAGCTGAAGATGAAATCCGACTTTTTCCAAATGAAGTGATTTTGTAATTTTTAATTTACAAATTGGGGCTCCTAAATTATAATACATTCATTATGCTCCTCAATGATTTAAAAATTATTACTAATTTGATCCCCAAATTTATTCATAATTGAACGCATTACTTATGTTCAAATCATTTTGTGGTTTAATTGGCATTTATTTGATCACTTATACCTAAAATCCTTGGTATATGATTTAAGAAACACATAAAAAGTGATTAATTTAAACTAATTTAGTTAGTAGTTACAATGAATTTATAATTTACAATGATTAATAATAAGTAATATTAGTTACAAACTTACAAATTACAATGAATCAATGATTAGTGATAAGTTACATTAGTTACAAATTTATAATTTATTTCAAATCAAAATAAAACTTATTTACTTGATTTGCAACTCACATGTATTCACTTACACTGCTTAGTTATTTTGTCTATACTTAAAGCCTTAAGATTAGTAAATAGATAATATGAACTTTTAACTTATTTGATCACTTATACCTACAATCCTTAGTCTATGATTTAAGGAACACATAAAAAGTGATTAATTTAAACTAGAATAAACCTTAGACTGTACAATGGTTAGTAATAATTTATGAATTTATAATTTACAATGATTAATAATAAGTAATATTAGTTACAAACTTACAAATTATAATGATTAGTGATAAGTTATGTTAGTTACAAACTTATAATTTATTTCAAATCAAAATTAAACTTATTTATTTACATATGTTATTGTGAAAGTCAATACACTAATACATTGATTTGCAATTCATATACATTCACTTACACTGTTTAGTTGTCTTATCTATACTTAAAGCCTTAAGATTAGTGAATATGTAATATAAATTTAGAGTACATTAATACTTGCAAGTTATAGATTACGCATTCAAATATTCAATAATTCAAACATGAATGATGTATCAAATTACCAATATCTAAATTCTAATTACTAATTATGTTTATTGTTTAATATTTAGTATTATACATATATGTATTAATTATTATCTAATTCTAGTCATGTTACTCATGTATAAAATAATAAGTATTATAGTTATCTTATATTGTAATGTATTACTATGCATTATTGTAGTCATATAACAATTAATAAATACTAAAATAATATAAATATATTGTACATTATTATATATTATTATTATTATAAGTACATGATATGATGATAATACCATATACTAATTATTATTAATAGCATTTACCTATATAATATAATAAAGTATTAGTAGTATATACTAATACTAAATAGCATTTATCTATATATTATATAATTTTATATACCAATTTGGTAATTCGAATGCGGTAATGCGGTACCCGATTTCAATTACCGAATTTGAATGCAAAATCGGTTATTACCTAATTCATAATCTCATTACCTATTTCATACCATATTAGAATTCGGTGAATTTGGTACGTACCGAATTTGTACCAAATTACCAAATACCCGATTTCAAATTACCGAATTGAATTTGAAATCGGTTATGAATTCGGTAAGAACCATTAATACAGATTTGTAGCTTCTGTCTAAGCTTACATTAATACAGATATTAGCTGTTGCTGCCTTTTGATGGATGTTTTGTTGCTTAAAAGAAACATTAAGCACGTGCACTGGTACTGTGAGATTAGTGAGTCATCGTCATAGGAGGCTGCTTATGTTTGCCCTGCAGTGCAATACGGTTCTGAGTTTCCTGCACCTTCCATCATGTCCAGTCATCTAATATAATGCATCAATCATCTTATAAGTCAGCTATAAACATGACCCATTAAAATTGAAGCAAACAAGGATGTTGCTACAATGCTATTCTCAACTGTCCCTATTTTTGTGTTGAGGGGTTACCCATGATTTCAGGATTGAGATCCCTACAGTTCATGACCTCAACATGAACTCCCACCCCTCCTCCCTCTCTCACAACACTCAGACATGAACGCATGGAAATGCATATTTATCTCTTCCCTTCTTCCCTGGTATACATTGCCCTTATATCATACTCTTTTCTTGAGGTCACTTGTGGGGCTGATGATGGGAAGCTAAGTAACAAGATGCTTTAAATTAAGTTTTTCAATTAAATTGCCAGGACAAGAAAATTGTTGAACATAGATTTGATAGCTTGGTGATGTCATTAGCTGTAATTGATTATTGACCTGGTTGGCTGGGTACAGATTGGTCCATAACCTTATGGGTGCACAGCTTGAGTGAGACCTGTGATGACAGAGCGTCATGGTGGATGCTTCTATAGGCACTCTTGGTTTGGTATCCTGGCTAGTTCACATTTTCATCTTGTTTTTATTGCTAATTATGTGCCTTAGGACTTTCTTCTTTTTTAAGGGCTTATTTATCAGAATTTCCTGTATTTTAATCTACAAAAGAAAATTATATTTGCTTGTAGATGATAAAAAGTTGTTTTACGTTTGTTTTTATTTGAAACGAGTACGTACCGATAGTATTGATATTCAGCCAACTACTGGTATTGTATGGGAAAAGCTCAATGTCACATTTGTAGCTTCTGTCTAAGCTTACATTAATACAGATATTAGCTGTTGCTGCCTTTTGATGGATGTTTTGTTGCTTAAAAGAAACATTAAGCACGTGCACTGGTACTGTGAGATTAGTGAGTCATCGTCATAGGAGGCTGCTTATGTTTGCCCTACAGTGCAATACGGTTCTGAGTTTCCTGTCAATCCTGAGTAATTTTATTGTTCATGTAACTTCCCTTTCCCTCTGGAAGAATTATATATTTTATATCTGTTGAGAATGGTATTAGCATATCTAAGTTGTAATTTTCCTATGACCCAAGTAAGTTACAAAAGGATTTGCTTTTGTAGGGCCATCAGGATTAGATTGTGCATTATGGGGTGATATATAGTTTTTGCTTGTTCAGCATGACTGCATCTGGCTCTTGAAAATTTTGTTGAAGCATCACTAGTACATGAGTTTGATTTTCATTAGAACACATTACCATAGAGATAGTCATCAATATGGAACTAACCTTTATGGTTTCATCTGTCTTGGGTTCGCTTTAAACATTTTCAGTTTTGTGAAATCGTTTGTCAATATCTTATGCGGTCTATCATTGGGGTTGCTTTACTGTCATTGGTTGTATGCATAAACAATTGTTCATATTAAGTGAACTACTATGAATGGAAATTTTAAATTGCTGATACTATCCTTCTCTTGTTTGATGCAGTCTCAAGGCCCTTATCCTTTTCCCCTGCTATGGAAGTAAGTTATGATTTTCCTTTCCCATGCTTAGCTGAGTAGTACTGCCTGAAGTTCAACTTAATTATACTTACTTTTGCAGGGCACATCAGCTGCAAGGGATAGTGGTGGCTCAACTTCATCCAGGTCGGACAGTAGTGATTACGAGTCTGTGGCCAAGACACATCACTCTCATCGTAATTTTTCAAGTCGCCGTTGCTTTATGTCAAAACCTGTTCACCCATTGACCCTTCCATCTGACACACCTAGAAGAGAAGCTACTGACAGCAATGCTGCTGGGTATTTGGAATTTGATGCTGTTACTCCTCGAAGAGAAAAACATCGCTTGAGCAGTGCTAGTGGTAGTGTCGATCTCACTGATGTTTCTGAGCCATTTGAAGCTGATTTTTCAAGTAGATATTGTAATCCATCAGATAGTTTCAAATGTGGATTGTGTGAGAGGCTTCTTTCACAGAGATCTCCTTGGAGTTCTCGACGTATTGTGAGAAGCGGAGACATGCCTGTTGCTGGGGTTCTTTCATGCTGCCATGTATTCCATGCTGAATGCTTGGAGCAAACCACCCCAAAGGCCAACAAAAATGACCCCCCTTGCCCAATCTGTGCCAAAGTTGAAGAGGAGAATTCTCCAGATCAGCGGGTCTTTTCTAAGTTCTTCCCTAGGCTTAGGCCTTTCTGCGAAGATGGACCATCAAGGCCATGGGGTTGCGCACAGGCAGGAGATTGTGTTGAAGGTGCTTTGCATGCACCTTCCCGCAGTACCATGTTGTCACTTACTCGGAGTCGGATTAAAAAGAATCTCTCGTTGAAGGGTAATGTAGGCAGAGACTTTCCCGGGAAGGCGAGGAAAAGTGGCTCATTTGCCTCACAGTTATTTGTTGGTTCAGTTGACCATGGAGTCGCCTGTTCGTCCGAGACAGTTTCTGGCACAAGTGTGAAGTGAAACCAGAAGAGTGTGTCTGATGATTAGGAGGACCATATAAAAATGTATTTGCATTTCAGGGATCAATCCATGGCTTTGGGTTGATTGCAGTCGGTGTGTTGAATTGGGTAGTTGGGTTGTGTTTCTGTCATGTTTAGTGGGATTTGGGGTTCTAAATTAGGAAAATTTAACGTATGTTGTAATCATTTAGCCTGGATCTAAATCACAAGGATGTAAAAATGAATGATGGAAATGCCACGAAATCGGCCTAATGAATTACTATTATTGAAAATTGTTGTTGCCATGTTCTTTGGTCCTCTTGGCATTGATCAATCAATGGTCACCCGGTCTTGGTGTTTCATCAGACCGGCCGGATGCAAGGCTATTTATGCATCATACCTCCAACTGTTAATGCATGATGTTTGCAAGGTTTTTTGTCCTTTTTTAAACGTGCAAAGAAACTTGCGACTGGGAAGGGAAAGAACATTGGAAACAAAACCCGTCAGTAACAACACATTCAGAATAAGAAATCAGGGGCCACTGGCCCGCCCTTGTACCAAAAAAAAAAAAAAAAAATGGCGAGAGATGGGCCACAGAAGAGCTAGAATTGGAGGTCGAGAAGTGATAACCTTTTGTCAATAGGTTCAATTGCTTGACATATTACCAGTTTCTTTCCCCTTCAGCAATGTATATCAAAAATCATATGGCTGTAGTTTCACATTGAGCTAGAATTTGGAAGGATCACAGTCAGCGACTGTCCATGGGCTGGATTAGCCCGAGTCTGATCAGCAAAAAAAAAAAAACAAAAAACCGAGGAATCATATGTTTAAGAGGGCGAAGCAAAATTTGAATCTCAATATTGAGTACGAATAAAATATATATCGAGCCTGAGTTTTGCTACGAACAGATCCAATTAAGACTCGACCCATATAGGTTGCATACATACATCCTACATATATAATAACTACATGTATAATAAAAAAACACTTTGGTTTATATATACATATATATATGTATGCATATACACATATTATAACATAAAGTATTAATAGTTTGTCTATAAATTTATAATAATTAATAAATATTAAACATGGATTGAATCCGATTTGGACCCAAAACTCGTATTAAATTGTGAGTTGAATTTGAAACTTATAATTTGGATTCAAACTTAAAAGGCTTGAAAGCCAAGGTTGTATTTACCAAAATTGGACTCATGAAATCCGAATATTATATTGACAGTCACAGTCGTAATGCTCATCCAAACATTCCTCCAAGGCAAACATTGGATTTTGGACCACTTGCGCAAGCTATCAAGAGCATGATGGGCTGCAAAATGCTCACAACAATGAGGATGTAAGATGCCAGATCATGGATGATGTGACACGTCAATCCCTGTATCTAAAGGTTTTCTTGACAACCCCAAAAAAAAAAAAAAAAAAAAAGCTCCTTTCTTAGAATAGCGGCCATGTGCTAATCAAACAACAATCATTTCTGGGCCAATGCGCCCTTCGTTTACGGGGAGGCCTCCACCCAAACATTAAATATGGAATAGCCCACGGGCCTTTACAGTATAAGATAAAAAGCACATTTGGGCGGGGGACCAATCAATTTTCCAGGTTCATGTGCTCTGTTTCAAAACCGCGGGACAAGGGCGCATTTGCTTATCAAACATCGCATAAGTTGGGCCTCCCTATTCAATTTGCACACCAATCTGTAGTTTACCCAATGGGCCCCATTTAAGATTACCGTAATTTTTTTTTTGAAAATTTTTGGATGAGCATTTTGAACTCCTCTTGTCACTTTCTTACAATTGTTGTATTGAGATTATTCCTTTACTCTCCGAAGGAAAATTCAGCGGCATGATCGTGACGACACTTCGATCATTTGTGAACTTTGCAAGATCTCTGTTGCTTTCTTCAATTTTCTTTCCTTCTTTCTCCCTTCTGCTGGACTTTGCTGGATGGGGTCCACGGCCTAAATTTGAAGCTTTAAAAGCTTTGATTCCAGCCATATTGATAGGTTTTGAAAAAAAAAAAAAAGATTTTTTTTTTTTTTTTTTTTTGTCAATGGACATTACGAAATTGGCCACTATAAAGTATAAAGAGCCCTGCTAGCCAGCCAACTAGATAATATGTTGGTAGAATCGAATTAACCTTGCATTAGAAAGATTCTTCACTATAGATATGGATGATTAAGACTTAAACCGACAAAGATATGTACCAATCGGATTAGAGATGGCCTATTCATTCTTCACTATAGCTTTTTTTTTCTCATCGGAGGGAAGTTTTAGTGGGATTCCAGTTTTTTTTTTCTTTTTTTTCATATACTGGTTCTTTTTGGATAATACTGCAGCACTTTTTAGGATATGACGTAGTGTAGTACGTAGTAGCATAAAAGGGCAGACGGAAAGATTTAAAAAATCATTAAAAAAATGCTACTATGATGCAACAAATAATTTTTTTAACAAATAATACACCATCCAAAACAAAATTTTTTTGTGGCATGGTGCCGCATGCTTATATCAAAGAATGGAAAACTAAGCCCGAATTTAGGGTTTAACCCCAGGTATGTTGTGGCTATATATGGTGCTTTTCAAGTAGGGAAGGGAGGTATATGGGACCGAGTGAAAAATCAAAAATGATGAAGCTATCAAGTCTCATGATCCACACAGGCAAAGCCAGCAAGGAACATCCCATCCCATTAACAACCTTGCTCGTGGCCTCTCAAAAATGTTGCCCCCTTGCATGTGTGACCTTTCACTAGTGAGAGTCACATCTCTGGGAAAACTCTCAATAATCTCTATGTTTTTTACCTCCCAATTTTCTCAGCCTACTACTACATCCACTGCCCACTTAAAGTTAAGTTAGATATCTGAATGGGACGGCCTGCCCCTGAGAAGCTCTGTTTTAAAACTCGGACCGGACCAACCGGTCGAACCGAGAACCGGTCAGGTAGCCGGTTCAAGTCATATTAAAAAATCGGGAATTTAAAACTCAGTCAAAGCCGGTCAAAAATCGGGTTTGATCGGAAAAAAATCGATTTTTCCGGTTCAACAGTAATTTTTTTAAAAAAAATTTAAACTTTTAAATATTATGTTTTGACCCCCTAAATTGTTAAAACTTATTCATATACCTCAAATATTTGATACTTTATAAATATTGTCCTAAAATTTAATGTTATTTTTTAATTAAATTCATAATTTTAATTCTAAACTTGTTAATATTTATTAAATAATATAAATTGCTACTTGATTGTTCTAATTTCTTTGTATTTTCTTGTTAAATATATTTGAAACATCAAATATATATGAATATACCTTTATTAATATCAATATATTATTAGATATTATATATATAATATTTTAATTTTTAAATAATTTTTATTTATGACGTCATCCGGTTCAACCCCTATCGACCCCCGGTCGAACCCATTGATCCCTGACCCCTGACATCGGCAGAGTCACTATCAGGTCCGGTTCTGAAAACATAGCTAAGAAGTATCACTCAGCTGGTTAGTTAGTAGGAAAGTGTCACCGCCTTTTCCATATTAAGTGCTCGTCAACCTGTACCGATCTATGGCTTTCGTCTTTGTTTGGTTTTCTTTGAATAATTCCCCCGTATTTCTTTGGCATGTTTTCATTCTCAGCCCATCAACTTTACATACGATAGTAAGAAATTTATGAATAATCTCATGAACTGTTATTAGAGTTGGAGCAACTTATGGTCTTGAATTAATGTGTTGCTATCTTGGGGCCTGTTTGGAACCTGAGTTTTTTGGGAGTTTGTCTAAAACTTTACAGTAGTGCACTGTAGAAGTTTTTGAAAAAATTTTGTAGAAGTTTTTGTAAGGTGAAAACTTTTTTGTAGAGGTTTTTGAAATGTTACTGTAGACGTTTTTTGGATTATTTTTAGAGGTATTTTTAAAACATATTTTTGAGTATTTTATAATTTATAATTTTTATATTCTTAAACAATTTTTGCATTTATAATACATTTATAAATATTTAGAAATAAATATATTTATATATTTATATAAAAATATATAAATGTATTATATTATATATAATACGTAATATACATCTATTTATAAATGTATAAATATATAATTAATATAAATTTATAAATTATAAATGAATATTATATAAATGAATATATTATAATTTATAAATGTATATGATGATTATGTATAAATGTATAAATGTATTAATATTATGTATAAATGTATAATTAATATTGTTTATAATTTATAATTTTTATTGTTTAAATATTTATATGCATTTATGCATTTATAATACATTTATAAATATTTATAAATAAATATATTTATATATTTATATAAAAATATATAAATGTATTATATTATATATAATACATAATATACATATATTTATAAATGTATAAATGTATAATTAATATAAATGTATATATTATAAATGAATATTATATAAATGTATAAATTAAAATTTATAAATATATATGATGATTATGTATAACTATATTAATATAATTAATATAAATGTATAAATGTATTAATATTATGTATAAATGTATAATTAATATTGTTTATAATTTATAATTTTTATTGTTTAAATATTTATATATATTTATGCAATTATAATACATTTATAAATAAATATATTTATATAGTTATATAAAAATATATAAATGTATTATATTATATATAATACATAATATAAATATATTTACAAATGTAATAATTGTATATTATTATAAATGAATATTATATAAATATATAAATTAATATATTATAAATATATAAATATATAATATTATGTATAAATGTATTAATATAATTAATATAAATGTATAAATGTATTAGTATTATGTATAAATGTATAATTAATATTGTGTGTTAATATTATGTATAAATGTATATAAATATACATAAATATATATACATAAATGTGTAATATATATAATATGTATTATATTTATTAAATATATAATATATAATATTTATATAAATGTATAATTACATATTTATATTAATATTAATTTATATGGTATATAATATTTATATAAATATATAAAAATATATTTTAAATAAAATAAAATATTTATAATATGTTTAAATAAATATATAAATATATTATATTATAAATATATAATATATATAATAAATTTTTGAGGGTGAGGGACTCAAAAATTCAAAAAAAATTTTTGAGGTTACCAGCGGCGCCGGAATAGGTGATCGGCGCCGGGAGAGGCGGTGGAGGCGGTGTCTGGTGTGGTGGGTTGGGTGAGGGAGGAAGAAAAGTTTTTGAGAAATTTTTTGTGTATAGATTTTTGAAGTGTGTAGGTAAAAAACTTTGAAAAGTTTTTTGGGGTTCTTGTAGCAAAAGTTGTTAAAAAACTAGTAGCTAAAAAATTTGGTAAAAAAACTAGGGTGCCAAACAGGCCCTTACTTTGCAGTACTAGTAGTAAGTTTCTGTCTTTATCCTGGCCTGGGAGGTATTTCAAAGTTATTTTTCTACTTCCTCTTTGTTAGATAGATATAACTATAAGCAGTTGTAACATCATGCTTCCAACTTTTGACTCGTACTAAAGCAAAGAAAAAAGATTTTTGAGCCATGAAGAAATCCGCATTCCTCCCATCTTCTTCCACATCCATCTGCAGTGGGCCTCACGCTTGTACAATTTGAACCCAGTCAGCCCATGTGCTTCATTTCGCATATCTTCTCAATTAGGCTATTAAGTGCTAGTCACTTGTTCTCTTTACCGAAACGGTAAGACTTTTGCCTGTAAACCTTATTCCCAGAAGACACCTCAAAAGCCGGCAACTCTTAAGGAGCTCTCAGGGACTTATAAATTCAAACCCAACCCCCCCTCCAATGAACCGAGAAACAAAATACTAATGCTCATGCTTTAGATTGATAGATAGATAGATAGCCAGTCACTACTACAAAAATGTCCTTTTATGACATTTAAAAGCGTCATTATAACTCAATGTAATGACGTTTGATCTATAATGACGCTCTGCTAGAAACGCCGCCCATTCCAGCGTCACTATAAGTTTTATGACAGTCAGAGGAGTCATAATTTATAGTTCTGTTAGCATTTGTAAACGTCATTATTTATCGTTTTAATGACACTTTAAAATGACAAGAAATGCTAGAGAAGAGTTACTGTTATATGAATCTAAAGTGATACTCTTAATTGCCATAAATTGGATCTATCTTGACGCTTCTATTATGTAAGTACAATAAGATATTATGACACATTTGCAGTATAAGTAGAATGAAATATTATGACACTTTTATGGTGTAACTAGATTAGGTTGTTCTGACACTTGTTAACATGAAATTTTGTGAATATTTTGAACCGCAAAAATCGAAGTGGTGACACTTTTAAGTGTCAATACATCATATTACATTAGCCCTGTATACCATTCGGATTTTTATACCCAAAAGTAGAAATCACATTTCATCCTGCCTGCACAATGTAGACTCTAATTTTTGGAATAATAAAGTTATTAGTACCACCTTATAAAGGAAAACTAAAGTGATTTACGTTTTCATAGTAATCAGTGCAATACAATCAGCCAAACTGGTGCAAAAGTACATCATCCAAGCAACTTACATAGTGCTATGTCAACAAATTACATGCTAATTCAGAGATTTTTCAACAGTTATGAGTATTGCTGTAGCATTGCCAATACATATCAAAGAAACAATAGTTCAACAAGAGTTCAACAAAAAATGCCTTGACAATGTCTTCAAAAAATAGCCAAATCACCCAAGGATCCTTTAGTTTTCTTCAAGATTCACCTACAAGTGTCATAAACCAAGAAATAGGAGTTACAAATCACATCTACAGCTCTTCTTTTACAGTTTTAATGTTAGAAAATAAATAAAAACTAAGTTAAACAAATGATATAGATAAGATAAAAAGATTACTAGGTTTATTGGCCAAGCAATAGCAAGTCTTCAATACATAGTACCGCAATAAACAACCCAAAATGACAGCCACAACAAGTACCAAAACCAAAGTGCAGTCCATTACAATCAATAATGGTACCCAAAACAAGAATCTCAACAATTAAGTAACATATAGCAATTACGAACATGTTCATGAAAACCATTTGTGAACGCAGCATCTAAAGAAAGTCATAATTGAACTATTTATTACCTTTATCGGCCGAAGAATAGCATTTGAAGACTGTGAAGTAGATCTTTGCTGAGATGGTGAACTTTGTCCTTGTGATCTTCCTTGTTGAATTGATTCTAGTTGCTAAATTCTTCGCTCCATTTTTGACATCACAGCGCTTTGTTCCATAACCAAGCAAAAACATATTGAACGACATGGTATATCACCCCGCAAATCAGCTTGTGTAACTCCTAAACCATATGTACGAACTCTTCCACCCCTTTCTTCCCCCATTACTTTTGCAAACACATCATTCCTACCCATGAGCTAACCATTGAGCATATCCCTTAATAAATCCTTTCCATATCAAGTGTGATTTGGCCTGCTCTCTCCTGACAAATACCCCATTCCCACACCTAATGCATGGGCATAAAATCATCTCCCTTATACTTCCATTCGTAAATGCAAAATCAAGTAAATCTTCTAAACCAGCTTTATACTCATCACTTGATCGTGACATACTCATCCATCTTTTATCCATGTTCACATAGATTCTAATTATAAAAAAAAAAAAGCTTCGTTAGCATCTACAAGATAATTCTACCTAAACTATTACTGATTTTTGCATGAAACATTTACTTAGATAAGAAAACTAATTTCAACGAGATTAATAGAAGACACAAATCACTCATGGAATATTACAACAATAAAGCGATCAAAAGTATCAAAACAGAATGTAAGAACTAATCCAAGTGTTCTAGGCATATCAAAACAGAATGTTCACATATCCAGGTGTTCTAGACTGTTGAGTAATAAGAACTAATCCAAAAGTATCAAAACAGAATGATATCAAAAGGAAAGACAGCAAAAGTTCAATTCTAGATTGTAAGGCACAAGCTATCGAACAGATGGTAGGCACAAAAGAATACTAGTCTACGGAATTCAAAATTAGTCCAATAATGTAGCCAATATCAATTTGAGATAGAGAACTTGGACAAAATATTAGCAACCCAACTAATCAATAAATAGAAGTGCTATCCAATTGAAAATAACTGCCACGAACTTTAATGTATTGGTAACCTAAGAGTAGCAGAAACTTAATGTATAATTTTGGTTATCAACAACTCTAATTTGCTCCAAGTGGAAAGGGAATCAACGATCAGTGCTCGCTAGATGGAATCGAAGATGATGGCCGCTACAAACTTGAAACTGCATTGATGGAATAAGCTTGACTTAGTCACTACTTGATATATGCTATGTATGTAAGATGCACTTTGCATTAGAATCCTATGGGCAGAGCATTCTATATCAAGTTCAATACGATGTCTAGTACAAGGAAATCTAAATCAGGTCAACCATGTCTTATGTGGACTTATTTTTTTGTAAAATAGATGAAACCAAACCTGTCCCCTCATTGCTTTTGGTGAAATCAATACCAACAATAAGATTTGATGATTCCAGGCCAACACGTGTAAGAGCGTTAGTAACCTACAGAGGCAAATGGGGCATATAATTATGAATGAGAATGTCAAAAGCAACTCACCTAGAAACCATGTGTGATGGCTCTGCTTAGAAATAACTAGGAGGTAATAACAAGTTAAATGCTAAAACTGACAAGAAATAACCAAACAGTAATAACAAGCTAAATGCCCAAACTGATAAGTTGAATGCCTTAAACCATTGATTATAAGTACTTGAATAAACTCAATTATTCAAGAGTCAAGAGTTACACATCTTAACACTTATGACAAACCAAACCGTAAACTTAGAAGGTTATTTGCAGCTCAATCATTTACAATGGGTGAATGCTATCTTTTGCCCCTCTCAGAGGAATGCAAAGTGCAGGTCCAAACAGTAGAGCAGAAGTATCTTTGCAAACATTTGCTGAAATCTTTCCCACTATGACTACATGAAACTTGCGAGACTGGCATTGTAAATAGGAAATATTTGCACTCATAATGATCTCATATACAAAAGAAAAATTGGTAAATGGTGCTCATAAAGCTTGAGGTGTTGACTTTAGCTACTATTTGGGTGCTTGCTTTCCATGATTGGTGTTGTTGAATCTATATTACACTAATGCTTTGCTTCTGCTTTTAGGTACTCGATTTCATTCATGTCTGGCCCATGATGAATGATGTAAAAAAGATGATGCCCATTCCTTTGTTTGATTGAACATACCAAAAAAGAAGAGTAAAGGATGGCAAAATTTTGCAATTGAAAGGGAAAATTTTAGCCCATTCTAATTGCTAGAAAAAGGGGAAGCTAGGTTAGATTAACAGAGAAGAGTGGGAGAGGAATAAAACCAATTAAAATTTTAGTTATAGGGGGCAAAAAGAGTAGCACCCAAAATCAATGTCGAATTGGGTGATGATTTTTAGTAAGGCACCGCCTGGGCACCCCCTCCGTCACCCACCTTGCTCCGCCCCATTTCCCACACAGTCCTCGGAGAAGAAATAGAGTAAGAAAAAAACAAGCTATCAATTTTGTCTAAAATGTATAGATTACCTGGTAGTAATCTTCCTTCAGATATTGTTGTAAGTAGAAGAACAAGTCCTGAGACTTGTTAGCGATTTCCAATCAACACCGTCGCTCCACCATTGCACTTCGGGCCTGACAGATCTCAAATATTTACATTTTTGTCTTCAAATTGGGGAGAATTAAATATCGGGTGAAAGAAAGGGAAAGAAACAAGGGATTTGGTTGTGAGAGGGGTGAAGGATTTTGATTTTTTTTAGAGAGAGTTAACGTGATCGAAGGTTTTAGGAGAGAGAACTAGGATGAACAAAGAGTAAAGTTCATTGGAGTAGTTAGAATTTTTCCCCCAAAAAATGGCGCTGAAGCATAGCGCCATTCCCTTTCCCGCTTTTGTTTTTCACTTTTACTTCTATTTGGACAAGTTAGAGTGACACGACGTCGTTCTCGTCATTTTCTTTGTCACTTTAATGACGTTCCCTACTGCATGTTACGTTAACTTTCTATTGTGACACTTTTAGGAAAATGTCATATTAAGTGTGTGACTAAAGGTCTTTTTTGTAGTAGTGAGTTGTTAGTCACCAATTCCATCCATCCGGGAAAAAGACCAAAAGACAATTAATTTGTTCGACAACCATAAATTACTACTACTGTTTTCGAAAGTGCATACTACAGCTTGTTAGATTATGGATTTTCTAACTTTTTTTTTTTAAAGAGAGAGAGAGAGAGAGAGAGAGAGAGAGATGGATTTTCTAACTACTACTCGTTAACTTTCTTTTAATTTGCTGGTAGAAAGGAATACAAATTGTACATGTGAAAGAACAGTTGCTGGCGCTTACATCAGACAACGAGTTTCAAGATCTTGACGCGAAGCCATGTTCTTAATATCCAAGTTGAAAGGCATAGAATCTTATGTCTGTCTCATTCCAGGGACCAGAACAAGTTAATAAGCAAATGGTCCTCGTCTCTGTTTTCTCATTTTAGAACCACGTCCACTTGATTGATCCAACTACCAACTTACTTACGATCACAATTGAGGATCGATCCACATTTTAGAACACCGGCCTTTCCAATACTTGAATGTTGCTGTGTAGTATGGGGTAAATTAGTAGTATAACTTTGATATAAATAAATGTCAGTTTGTCAACTCATACGATTAAATTGAAGAAAAAAAATCACAATTGTGATTATACTAAAGTTGTCCGAGTTTACGTTAAAAGTGGTAAAAATTACATGAAGAACAACTGAACAAAAATCAACCAACAGGACAAGCCTCTGATTCTGGCATGATGGGGCATAATGGCTGGGCAATTCGAGAGAGAAATTTGATTATGTACAGGAAAGTTTCAGTTTCACTGCACAGGCGATTAACATTCTTTAGCCAAATGATTAGTTCTTCATCCGTGCAGCTATGGCAGACAAGGAAATTGTGCGCTTTTTGGAAGATGATCATGATATCTTTGTCAAAAGTAGAAGTGATCATTTTTTAAATTTAACTGGTTTAGGCAAATATTAAGCCATAGCTATTAAACTCGGCCTGGCCCGGCGGTTCGACCGGTGCTTGGATTCGAACTTCGACCTTCGGTATTGTATTGTTTGTGCGCTGCTCACCACCAGGCCACTTTGTCACTTGTTCATTAATGGCCATTCTTATGCCATATGAATGTTTTGTTAATTTCATCTTTATTTTTTTAAAGTACTCTCCAAAACAAATGTATTTGGAATCTTTTAATAAAACTTATGACCCCTATATTCTATAAATTATAAAATAGATTTCAAAAATAACATATTACATAATTTATTTTAAAGACAAATATTATTTTTTAAATTTTTTTTGCATTTAAAATTTGTAAATAACCTAGATAATTACAGTAAACATCTACACTTGAAGTTTGGTGGATTACTAATTAAATTTATGTTTTGTTGATTCTTATATGAATTAAATATTCTATAGCAAATTAAATTAAATGAATATTTGTTATGACATTATTTATTACAATTTATCTCATATATCCTATATCAAAATTTATAAAATATAATATTTAAATATATGTAGTGACCCATTGGTTCAACCATTCACCCACCGGTTGAATCAGTGACCCGTTGACCCACCTCCTTCGCCGGTCTCCTCTCCGGACCGAGTTTAATAACTATGTATTAAACCCATGATATCTCTTTACGGTGCTCTCCCCTCTACAGAATAAGTTGAAGATTCCTAACTTTTTCTTTCTATAGAAATATATATATATATATATATATATAGATGGATTTTCTATATCGAAATCTCATGACCTCTAAACTATTCGACGGCCCTCTTCGAAATTTGTTCAATTTTTATGGGTAGATAGCGTATTAGAAATATTCAGTACTATTTCTTCCTTCTTCCTTATTTTTGATACAAGAAAAAAGAGCCTAGAAAATGTTCTCCCAACAAATATATTTACAGAAGATCTTGCTTGCAAGAAGGGGTTTATTAATTAGTTTGGTAAACCCCAGTCTTGATATCTTTTTTCCTCTTGGTTGGAAATGCAAGAGATGCGTTCCAACACAGAGCGATAAAATTCACTTAATAAGGATGTTTTCTCTAGTGATGGCAACGGGGTGGGGTTGGGGCGGGGGACCCTACCCCCAACCCCCGCCCCGTTGCCTATTAACCTCCCCGCCCCATCCCCCGCTTCCCGCTCCCTCCGCGGTGCCCCGCAGGGGGGTTGGGGCGGGGGTGTCCCCCGCCCCCTGCCCCGTTGCCTATTAATCCCCCCGCCTCCCGCTCCCCCCGCCCCGCCCCGCTTCCCCAGCGGGGCACCACGGGTGCCCCGCGGGATTAATAAAATTTTATTATAGTTAAATTTTAATAAATAATCAAATACTAAAATATCAACACATCACCAAGTTATTATTCATTGTAATTTTATAATTGAAACTCATAAAAACAATCAAACAAAATTATTTGAATACAATCCAACATGATGAAATAAATACAACTAAAATAGTCAAGTTTTCACTTTTGGTACAAGTACAATCACTAATTCATTATTGTGTTTTTGCTTTTTTTTTGAGAAAAAAGTGTTATTCTAGTAACTGTAATTAGAAATTTAGTATAAATATATTAGTAAATTTAGTATAACTAATTAATAAATTCTATTAGTAGACATGTATAATTATTCATATAATTGATAATATCAATTATATTACATACACTAATATACATTATATAATACATGTAACTAATAATATCATTATCATAAGTTTATAACTAATTAAATTACATATTATACATAATTATATATTTTTTTTATTTTTTTTTGCGAGTTGCGGGGCGGGGGAGTGGTTTCTAAACGGGGGAAAAAATTTCCCCCCGCCCCGAGAGCCCCCTGCGGGCACCCGTCCCCATTGCCATCCCTAGTTTTCTCCCCACTCTTGTGGTGGAGACACTATATTCTTGCAATTCCCCCTTTTAATAGACGACAATGACCTAAATTATATATCCCTCCAAAAGCGAAAAATCACAATGGATTTTATTCTTTCTTGCTAGATGAAAAAAAGAATACAATAAACTAGACAAACTACAAAACCAGAATGAGTTTGTACTTTAATGGTGCTGCTGACAGTGACTTGTTTACTCCATAAATATGCTTTGAAACTGGAAATTGTGCTTTGAGTAGTTACAACATCAACATGAACACCTACTATAAATCTTTTTTTTTGTATCTGGAAGAAGATGCACTGCAACCTTTGTTTTTTTTTTTTTTTGGAAATTCAATACGGTGTACCCAAGAAATTAAATATGTTAAAGGAAAAATTGACTAGGCGTTACTTCTTTTTTGCATTCAATGTAGCATTCATATATATATATATATACTTTAAACAAAGATTTGAGAAGAGAGTGAGTACAAGCTGGTTAATCATGTTCAAATGTATTTAACGATTAGAGTAGAGTGTGACTACAAATTTTTTAAGCCTTGAGTACGTTAATGAGTAATTTCATAGCGTAGTCAACCCGCATTGCATTGCATGCAGTTGTTCTCGATTATGCTCCTAATTCCAATAGAATCGCACGCTTTATTAGTTGAAATAAACGCAATATATATATATATATATATATATATATATATATATATATATATACTAGGGAGCTGTCCCGCGCAATGCGCGGGCGCTAGGCAAGAGAGTGTAATTGTGCTAAAGTTTTGTTTGTGTATGTTGAATAAAATGGTTTTAAAAAGTTATTTAAGAAAAAAAAGGTTTTGGTTTAGATAGATGAATAATTAATACTTAATTATTATTAATGCTTAATTTGTATGTTTATATATTAAATTAATGTTGTGCATATGTAAATTTATTAAATTATATGTATATATTATATTTGTATATAGGTTTATTGAATTATATATAGATTAGTGTTGGTATATTTTAGTATTATATTTTATATTTATTAAATTAAATTATATATTAGTATTTATATTTTATATGTTTATAATATGTTTGTTTATTAAATTTATTAACAGTTTTATTACAATACAAAGGCAGCTAGTTGACGGTGTTAGAATATATCTGGTCTTGACATTTGGATGGCAGCTAGTTGTTTCCGTGTGCAGGTGGTATGAGACGTGTAATTTGCAGGATGGGAGCAGGGTAAAAAGTACAGAAAATTCATGGGTGTAGTATTGTTTGTTCCTTACGTAGTTGAAGCTCATATAGTGAGAAGTAGTATATATTTGGTACTTGTCTGTAGATAGTTAGTGTCTGCAGATGGCGAGCGGAAGCGGAAGATTTCCCACTGTTCAATTATATTATCCAGAGGTGGACGAAGTGGTTAATCAGCTGGCTGTTGTTCGTGGAGCAGCTTATCCTATGGGAAATGGGTGTCGAAATCGTCCGGCAGAACCGGTTGCACGAGCTCAGGTGGCAAATGTTTTGCTGAAAAATGAATTATGTGATTTGTTTAAAGAGCTTTATAGGCATCATGATTGGGCTTCAGTTTTGGAAGCTGCGCTTAGGACTGGAAGAGGCTATCCTATCTTGGGCTTGATTGCCGATAGAATGAGGCTGGAAGTGTTAGAAGAAAAGTATTACTTTCCCAGTCCGCCATCTTCTAGTGACATGGGTGGCAAAAGTGATTAAGGAGTTGGAGTTTGGGAAAATGTGCTTGTTAGTTTGGTGTTTGGCGTATGGTTTTTAAGCATTAAGATGTGTTTGTCAGTTTGTTAAGGATATGATAATCGTGTATTTGCTACATAAAGTAGCATCATATGTATTTCTATCTGTTGTATAAAGTATTGATGTTTTGATTTGTATGAGTGTCTTCTGAATGTAGGCTGTAGTTTTTGCCAAGAATATAATCCTTTTAGCAGAGAAGATCAGAATTTACAAATGCGGTAAAGCAATAAGCAAAACTTGTGAATTGAACGTGTTTACAGATTTGTATCTATAAACTGATGAATGTATTTAAAAATTTACATCCGGATTAAATGCGTAATAAAATGAAGGATATTATCTGATATGTTAATATGTTCCATATTATCTATAAGATTTGGGACTAATGAATGGTGAATAATTGTAGGAGATTGGATTGGATATGATAAAATTGACAGAGGTCTGTGTTTGAAGATAATATAGAGTACAAAGCTTTTTGTGGATGTTGGGACAGGTTCATGTTTGGCAGGGTGACATGTGTTTTGACTATTGATTGCTTTTGTTTTGGTTCATAGAAAGAGTAGGGGATTCACGTGTGTATAGTTTGTCTGGTATATATGTGTTTGTTATTATTGTTTGCTTCACATGTCTACAGTATAATTTTATTTTTTGTATTTGTCTGTTTTTGGTTTATGATGTACTTGTTGTCTATAAATTTGTTAGTTCTGTGATTTCATTATTTGGTTGGTATATTGTGATTTGTCTTTGTGGTTTTTTCTCTGTTTAAGATGAATTACACTCAAAATCGTATTGGAGTATTGCGTGATTTGCATCCAGATATTGAGGTTATGTTCAATCGGTTATCACTAAGTGGTGTGCGGGGAAATTTGGTTGGACATACTGAAGATAATGGGATGTTGAGGGGTGCAGATCGAGTTTTAGCAAATAATATTCTACTTAGGAATGAGATATATGATTTGTTCAAATCTTTTCATCGGCATCCAGAGAAAGCTCGTGTGCTGGAAAGTGCATTAGGAAATATTGGAGAGTTGCCGTTTCTGCAGATCATTGCTGGTCGTATGGAAGTAGAAGTTGAAGAGCAGAGGAAAGCAATTTAAAGTGCTATGGATGGATTTTCTAATGGGGCTGGCAGAAATTTGTAGCGGATAGCTATGTATGTTTCTATGAGTTTTTATAATTTGTAGTATGGAAATGTTTGCTATTGTACTCGAGTGTATTCCATGTGCAAGTTGGTGGTTAGATACTGTGTTTAGCAACTTCAGTTGGATGATATTTGTACTTGGTGTATTTGTTTTTGTATTTGGTGAAGTGGTAATCAGTTCCATTGTAGCATGATGTTTGGCTATTTTGGAAATAAAGGTGCAATGAATAAATGGTTGTAAATATCGAATGAGTTTTGACTGATAGCAGAAAGCCAAAGAAAGAGAATGAAGGGAGATTAGTTTCTGTGATGCAAGTGTTGGTTATGTGATTGGTTCTCAATAACTATGAATGAAATTCTGGTACGTTTGGACTTTGAAAAAGCCCAGGTAACAATGTTTAAATAAGAATGCAGGGAAAGTTGATGAAGTGTACAAAATCTGTTGAAATATTTGCAAATCACAAACTGTACTAACACTTGATGAACCAAACGTTAAAGGATAGAAAGTTGAGTAGCCAAGTTGCACATATCAAAAGTTATACATGAAACTGTGGTACATTTGCACTTTCAAAAAGCTTAGCTAACTATCCTTAAGCAAAAATGGAGGGAAAGCTAAGCAAGTGTACAAAAGCT
The DNA here is from genome assembly GCF_036785885.1 of Coffea arabica. NCBI lineage: Eukaryota > Viridiplantae > Streptophyta > Magnoliopsida > Gentianales > Rubiaceae > Coffea > Coffea arabica. The sequence goes on along the minus strand of NC_092310.1, from coordinate 44,801,930 downwards.
GGTAAAATATATGACCACCACAAAATAGAGGAAAGCTTCAGCTATCAAAAGTTAAGCCAGCAGAGCTTCAAAAGTATGTAATAGCAGAAACCAGTATATGGCATTTTCAATCTTGCTTTTGATACTTGTCGCTGCGTTGCTTTTTAGTTGGGCTCTCACTGATCTTAAGAGTAGAGAGACAACTGGAATTCACATTTGTGTCTTTTGGAGCAGTACTGACCACATTTTCATCAATACTGGTGGAAGGCAGTTCTGGATTTGGTTCTGAATAGCCAATGGTTGAAGGAATCTGCGATATAACTTCTGGTAGAAGGGATTTGTGCAGAATAATGGCAGAGTATTTTTCAGTACTGCCAGATGCATGGCTGTTTACCATTTTCTTCACAAAGCATGTTATGAGAGTGTTGTTAATGGCCTCTTCAATAGCTTGATAGTTCAGTTCATGCTATAGAATTAAAATCAACAAGTTGACATCAGATACAGTATACTTACTTGTTAATCACAATATTCTATATGCATATGGAAACAGTATTTCTGACCTTGTTTTCTAACTCTTGTATCTGTGAAAGTGTGAAAGGTAGTAACTGAAGGGCATCGTTATCATAAAAATCAAGTGTTAAAACTCTAGAATAATCAGCAAGTTCTACAGTTAATCGACATCTTGTAACTATGTTCACATGTTTGTTGCATGAGGTACAAACAATTTTCCAGATAGGCTTTGCTCTGAATGATTTATGGCATTGTGGACAAGCATTATACCATAATCACTGGCTTTTGTCTAGCAATTTTGGAGTACCACGCAACTAGTAAGCTTTTTTCTGTATTGAATTATAGTGAGTAGTTAGAAATCTGAAAATATTATTGTGAACAAATGATGGGATGTAGAATTTACCGTAGGAAATGCCAGGAAGTCTTGAATAGTGGTCAGCTCGTCATCCCTTGGCTGTGGTAGAAGCTTAACTCGGTTGTGGTATGTTTTTTCTGCTATCAATTTTTTGATTTCTGCTTTATTCTCAATAGCCCTTGTGAGTGAACAGAGAAGTTTTATTTGCAATGTTTATAATATGCAGTTAATAGAAAATATTTTCAAATGATGTTTCCTGACAAGAATTGTTACCAGTGCTTCAGATCAGCAGCTTGTTGTATTGGAGGATTAAGGAGAATGCTTGATCCAAATTTTGTTGACAGGTTCAGTGCTGCAATATTTACGCCCCATAATGTACATTGTATTATCAGTATGTTCAAAGTCAGAAAATATGTGGAGCATAACGAATTTCTTATGTACTCACTGTGATATGATGATACTTTAATCCGAAGTGCAACAATCAGTGGCATTGTGTCAATTATATTTGCAAGTGCTTGGCCTTCATCAGTTTCATGCTCACCCCATAGTGTTAGGATAACTGGCATCATGCTGTAGTGTATTTGATTGAAACATGAACATTTGTTAGAACAGATTATTTGTATGAATGTGTGGTGGTTCAGAACTGATATAGAATAAATGGATAGTTTTACTTACCTTTTATCTATAAGTACCACTTCTCTAGTAGCTGTAGTGGCCCTTTCTATCCGAGGATGAACTTCAGCGACAATGCCTAGGACATCTGATTTTCAATTGTGTCGAGTTATAACTCTAATGAAAATTGCGTGCAGTAGCAAGTTAGTAGTTGATTTGTTGCTTACCTATATCTGTGTTGTCATCCATATATTGGTAGAATCTTCTATAGGGCGAGAATCTGAACACAGCTGGAATCTGAGGTGGCTCGACTTCATTCACTGCTTGAACAACAGTAGAGTTGTCTATGTACCATGTGCACTGATTTGGATGAGTGGAATACTCTGATGGTGTGTACTCAACTCTAGCATTGCAGAGAATGTATCGCTTGTAAAGTTGGAAATGATTCCGGAAAAACTCTATGTCTGATTTATAAATCATTCCTTCAACTGTTGTCCCCTGAAAACAGTCATGGTTGTTTTGATGTGAATGTCAAAATTGAGTAATAATGAACATGAGGTAAAATTGAGAATTTGTATTACCTGCTGATCAATTAATATGAGCTTCTGATATCTGTTTCCTGCCTTTGAGAGTAATGGCTTCTGCTTGTCTAGAACCTGAACTATAGTTGTCCAGTTTTGTAGTCCAGGAATTATTTCAGCAAATGAGACCATATTTTTTTCCTCCTGCAACTCATAATATAAGTAGCTAAGTGGTGGATGAAGGGCAAAAAAGATGTAAAATCATGAATATAGAGAAATAACTGATATACACATGGTTAGAAGAGTTATTGATAAGCTAAATCTAGTACTTTTGTATATACTATATTTTCAGCAATTGAGTCTTCTTGGTATCTAATATTGATGGTTTAATCAGAATTTTAACAGAACTACTATTCTTAGCTCTTGACATTGCTACGTATAGCTGTCCATGGGAGAAAACCGGCTCACGCAAATATATGCCAACAAAATCAAGTGTTTATTCTTGAGCTTTGTTTATTGTCATAGCAAAACAGGCTCAAACAAGAAACTGAATTCATTCGAATGATACTGGTGAGTCTGAATTATTCTCTGCTCTAAAACAGATTTTGTGAATGAAGACTTCTTTTCCAGCAAACTCTCCACATGTTATGACTGCATGTATAATATTGGAGCTCAACGATTTGCATATCAGTCCGGTGCCGTTACATAATCCCTGAGGTGGATCAATGTTTCTCAGTAACATGATAGGGCAGTATGGTTTGAGAAGCAGCTTATGAGGGGGGAAACCATTTGGAGTCAAACTGTTTAGCAAATCTTCTATGATTAATTGTCTGCTCAGAGCTATCTATACACTTGTCTCGGCTAGTATACTCTTGCAATTGTCCTTCGAACTGTACAATGAGCCTTTGATTAATTTGATCCACAAAGTCATTTTTTGTTGTCAGAATAGCACAATTAATTGCAGAGAAATTGTGCTGGCAAAAAGCATTCAAATCTGGGAACACTGTCCGGATCAATGTGTTCATTGATTCTTCCTCATTGGTATATCTTATCAGCATTGATGCAGGTATCTGGATAGAATTCTTGGAGATAAATGGCTCTGTTCCATTTCCGATGCGGAGTAGATATTCAGTAAATTCTGCATCATATCTTGCTCTCATATTTTGAGTCAGATGCAACTTATGTAGCTGTGGCCATATGTATGAGTTCACTATACTTGCATCAATAAATTCAGATTTTGATCCTTTTGTTACTACTGGCAAGACTTGACGAAAATCACCTCAAAAAACAATGACCTTTGATCCAAACAATTTGTTGCAGTCCATTATGTCTCTGAGAATTTTGTCAACACTCTCAATCGAAGTCTTGTGTGTCATTGGAGCTTCATCCCAGATGATCAGAATTGTAGATTGCAGGAGTTTTGCTAATGAGCTTTGTTTACTAATTCTGCATTGCTTATCTCGTGTTCCACTAATTGGTATTTTGAATCTTGAGTGAGCTGTCCTTCCACCTGGAAGAATCGAAGCCGCAACTCCACAGGATGTTGTAGCTAGAGCTATGTGTCTTTTTGACCTGATTTCTGCTAGTAGTGCTCGATAAAGGAATGTTTTTCCTGTTCCACCTGGTCCATCAATGAAAAAAGCTCCTTTTTTTCTCAACAAAAACTGTATTTATAATAATATCAAAAACTTTTTTCTGATCAGCATTTAATTGCTCAATTGCTAATAAGTCCTGCTCTGGTACACAGATTCTTGTTTCAGCTATTATATCACGAGTGTTCTTGTTCAAGGTATCAAAATTCATGATATTTCGAACTAAAGCATACTGATTGATATCTTTTCCCATTGATTGTAGGAACTGATTTATCTGGTACAGTACCTAGAATCGGATTTGATCAACTGATATTTGTGGAGTTCTGCTAATATCTTCAGATAATGGCTCTTCAAATTGTTCCCAAAGATATCTGGCTTTTGAAGGAGGAAAATGAACAAGTAGTGTGGCAAATAATCTTCTCAAACTATACGGCATATGATACATAGCTGCTTCCTCAAGGCATTGTTATTGTGACTTATCAGACTCAAAGTAACCCCTGAGAATTGCTGCCTCACGAAAAGTATGTACATATGCTCCATTTATTGTTCTTAAGTCATCGAATGAAGTTGGACTTTTGATATGTGTGAGGAGCAATATGAGAAAGTATCGTTCTCTTTCCATTGGACTGGCTGTTACTATCCTACCTATACAGTCTTTCTGCTTTCTTGGTTCCCATTTCCTCCTTCCTGGATACCAAACAAAGTGCTCAGGAAACTGTTTGTAAGTACATTTGAGATTCTGAGCTAGAGAATCAGTAGAATTCATGTAGAAAAATTCTGTCAACATGGTTCTCTTAGCAAATCTATTTGCTACTATATCACGTAGGTCTTGGTCTTCTCTGAAATTCAATTGTTGACAATTTTCTAAGTGAAGCTGTAAATGAATAACAGTAGGATGTATTTGAAACAGCAGGAACCTATATATTCTCCATATACTTTCCACAGCACATACCCACCTAGCTGATTGATAGTCTTTGATTTCATCGATTGCAGAGACATGACCGTCAGAATTGAGCTCATTAGAATCCTGTGAATTGAGTACAAAATGAATCTTGTCATGACCTTTGTAGATATACTTATACATGTACTTTACTGCCTTGACTGTAGAGCAGATTTCAACGTTCAGATGGCAGTTGAATTTTGCAAGAATGTAAGGATTGTATGGAACAACCCATCTGTTATCGAGCTCATGTCCACGGACCATCATTTTGTATCTATTGTTTCTTCTTCGATAAGTGGGGTATGTGTTATCTCCATAAAAAGTCTTATCAGCAAATGCTTTTGGAAAATTGTTCCTGTATTTTCTCTGATGTTCTCCTCGCATACAAACATTGGTTGGATTTCTTTTTCCACAAGGGCCATGAATCATGTGTCTGCGAACCATGTTGAAAAGATGTGGATTTTTGCTTTGATCTGGAATCTCTGCACTAACTATTCTGTCATAAGAATCTGTCGAGTAAAGTTTTGAACATGGCTTCAGAATTATGAGGAAATGAGCATGAGGTAAACCGCGTTTCTGGAACTCTATGACATATGTGTAAGCAGCAACAGATCCGAATATTTCTTTCTTGAATAACTCCTGTTTTAAAACATCAAGCTTTGCGTGAAAGATTCGAGTGAGCAGGTCTAGCCTGTTATGTGCTTCATCTGTTGGAAGCATGAGATTCTTTATCTCTGGCCATGAAGGATTGCAAGTCATTGTAATGAATAAATCTGGTTTGCCAAATTTATGCACCAAAGCCATAGCATCAACATATCTCCTTTTCATGTCTCGAGGGCCTCCTATGAATGAAGCTGGAAGCACTACTCGTTAGCCTACTTTTGAACCTTGGCATTGACCTGTTATAACACTATCCATTACGTCTTGCAGTCGCTCTCTTCTTATGAATTCTTGTTTGCTTTTATAGTAATCCAATCTCTGATTTTCAATTTTGATGTACATATCCACAACATATTGCTGAAGTAATCTACCGGTGTTAAGTATGTTTGGAGAATATTTGTCTCTGATTTGCAATTTATAAGCATAATATTCTCGCATTGACACAAATTCACCGTTGTTTTCAGGATCATTGGAAACTGAAAGTTACAAAAATAAGGTATCAGTAACTGGTTCGAGCATATGAAGTTGCATACATTAATAAGATATAGAATGATCTGAGATTAATGGAAAATAATGGGAGTACTATGTTCTGAAAACAAGTAGTTCGACATGAGTAATTATGTAAGGAAGATGTGAACAATGTATATAAGTAATGTATAAGTCATTTACATATAAATAATGTGTTAGTTATTCATGTTAGGAATACCTTGTTGTTCAGCAGATTTCATGTCTTCAGCAGATTTGTAATTGGTGAGGAGAGCAGTAGGTTTGTTTCTCTGAATACATCTTTTTCTCTTTTTGCCATTTTCTCTGACAAATCTTCTGATTCCAAGATGCCAGCCTGTTTCACCAAGTGCAAATAATAGTGGATATTGCAGAGGATCGTAACAGCCATAATAGTACTGCACGAGGTGATCCCTTCATTCTTTTGTATAAATTTTAATGTGTCTAGCATAACTTGTTCCTGAACTCTCTATTTCTGTCCAAAGAGCTGCAACCTGAGAAGCTATTGGATGATTGAATACTCGTTGATCATTCTATGAATGTGATTTCAGGACTATCTGATATGAATCCAAATTTGGAACGTTTCTTAGACTGCGGAGAAAACATGCGTATGGATTAGACTTCATGACTTCCATGATCTTCATTACTATACTCTCTGTTAATCTTTCAGAAACTGCCATTCTGTTTTGAAGCTCATGATCTGTATCATGAAAATATAGTTGCAGATATAATCCAGATCCTCCTTGTGGAATAAGGTCTTTGATAAAGTGATAGGTTTGTCCTTGAACTTTGAAGGTATAAATGCCATTTGTTCTCTTGCAAAGCGATTTATCATAGTGTACACCAAAAGAAGTAAAGGCAAACATATTATTATATGTTCTCACATATGTACGAAAGGATAAAGCTTCATCAGAATAACCAGTGAACAATTCCACAAGAATATTTGGCAATTTATTCTCATGTAGAACTACTTGTCCGTCTGAGCAACAGAAATTAGGTGTCTCAGAGTGCATTTTTTTTTGCTCCACAGTATTGACAATTAGCTTTTGCAGGTAATCTATCTGTCTGATCACTAACAAATTTGAGTGCGTGAACTCCATCAACAGCCTGATTACCTATTGATTTAGCGATTGGTTCATCTAAACTAAAGGTTGGAACTGAACATAAGGAGGTAAAAGAGGAACAATCAGTGATTTGTAATCTATACCTCTGTTTTTTTTCTTTTTGCTATTAATAGCTTTCACTTGTTTCGCTGATGAATGCCTTTTGCCTGAATGATTCAAGTATATATAATTAGAAGTAGAAGCCATAACCTTTATACACGCAGTGGTAGCAATGTGATCAAGCTATTTGCATGAACAGAAGTGGTTTGAGGTTGTATAATGCATACTGAAGTTTTTTGATCAACATCAGAAGCAATTAAACAGTTTAATATATTTTAATCACATGATTATTTAATGGATTTTTTATGCCAAATTAGTTTACAACCATAGTCAGAAATAAGAAACTTGATAGTAGACAACAAAATTGAGAATAAAATGACAATCTCATGAGAATTATCAAGCAGCTCATATGCTAATTTGAGTTTTTCTATATACAAGGTAATAAATTCAGATCAAAGCTAGTAACCTGCAGTTCTTCTTGTTTTAGCAGAACGATTATCAGGGACTTGATACACCTGGTATATTGGGAGGATAGCTGACAAATCTGTTCAAGGTAAAGTTGATGGAATTGTTAGACAGAATCGCATCAGCAATTTTTTTAAAAAGCTGAAAAAAGATTTGACCTGAAGTTTGTTCAGCTATTTCTGTCAAGAATTTGTAGCAGTTCATGCATATGAATGATTTATCTGAAAAGTAAACAAGAATACTAATATAGCTGATCACGATAATGTTGATGGTTATATATAGAAAGCAATAATCAATGATTAATTTTGAAGCTTAAATGACCTGCATTGTGTATCATGTCAGTAGTTACACATGTATGTTGTGTACGAGAGTTAGAAGCAGATCCTACGTATAAAAATTAGAGATGGAGCATTGTATCAATAGAATACTGTTTATGATTTGAGTAGGAGAGATATATTAAAAACAAACTACACCATGTACCTTTCTCATAGCTTGAGAAGGAAGAAATCTGTTCCTTTAATTTTCTACCCAACTCAGCAGAAGGTAGTTCATCACTGTTATTTGGAGAGGGAGAAATCCGAATACCAGGTTTTGAAGCACCTATTACAATAGATAGAGTTGTGATTGGTTGCATGAATATTATAAAAAAATGCAATTTAGATAGCATAAGAAACAATGGACAGTCTAATTGACTACAATATAGCAGGAAACACAGATACATATACAACTAAGTTTAGCTGAATTCATTGATTTAAAGTACATAGAAATGGTACCTGTAAACTGCTTTGTAAAATGAGAGTATGAGACTCCACTGCGTGAATCATCCGAAGGTTAGGTAGAAAAATTCGAAATTCAATATATACAAAGGTAGCGGTTGGAATTGTAAGAAAAGTTGGTAAAGAAAAATAAATTCTATGACTAACCTTGATTACAACCAATAATTCCGTGAACATTCTCACTGTGTTTGGAAGTTTGAGAACCAATAGCTTCTATAACTTTATCATTCAAAGCTAGTCATGAACGAAATAAGGGAAATAGACAGGTTATGATGAATATACTATGCACATACAGATTATGAGAATATAATAAGAGTTTTTGAATCACTATGTACCATGAGAACATTGTTGAGGAGAAAGGTTACGTATAACAGATGCAGAAACTGGTGATTGACAAGCCTCTTGAAATTGTTGTGGCAAGGACTTGGAAAGTATTTTCTCCAATTTTTTTCTGTGATAAGCTTCTCTGTTTTTTTTTGCGCTGAGCCTGTTTCTCTTCGACAGATAGAGCAGCAAATTTTTCTCTTTTTTTACGATTTTGCTTATCCTTTTTTTCACAAAGTTTATCAGGATCATCCCTTATGGATAGCTTGGAGCAGCTCATGTTTTTTATACGTATACACCAAGAAAGAAAGAAATATAGACAGAGGAAAATCTAGGCGTATGGACAGATATATATTGTTTATATATATATCAATAGATAGGTATATAAGTGGTGATGCGCAAGGAACAAACTATTCAGCTAAAAAGCATGAAGATTATCAGTATAGATGGAATGAGCTATGAACTAAATATATTAAAAAAGAATAGAAAAGTAGCTGAACGAAGCAATGAAAGTAGAAAACCTCCATGGAGACAGCAGACGAAACCAATCAAAGTACCTCTACTACTGCGTATTATAAGAAATTCGACCACCTGAGTACAGATTTAGATAAAACAAATTTCCAGTAGCATGGAACAGCTAAAGAGCTCATGTGAAGTAAGTTTGGATTAGCATAAGCGAATACCTGATTTGAAGCAAGCTGTATGAAGCAAGTTGCAAGATGTAAGATGCAGTGTAATTTGCATGTAAACTGGTTTTGTGAATGTAGGAAACTGTTTGCATGAAGGTGGCTATGTATTCATCGTTCATCAGTAAAAAACAAGAAATATGCAAAATCGAGACAAAGAAACTGGAAATGACAAATATAGCCAACCTTAGAAAGAAACTGGTCCACAAAATAAGCATCAGAATGGCTAAAACAGTAAAAAATAGATGGTAGTGGGAGACAAGTGATTTAACCCCTATGACACATGATTGAACTCTTTGGTCAAAATTGAAGAATAAAGTATATCTCATGTTTATCACATATGCATATATATATATATATATATATATATCTAAATGTATATATTATCACTTATCACTTAATAAATATACATAATTATATATGAAATATAAATATAAGTATATACATCCTTATATTTAGAATAATAATGAATTGCAAACTACAAACTACATGAAGGCAATTGATGAATCTTTTTTTTTAGATTTCAATTCAGTAATTTGGAAATATATTTTGACTTACATACATTTATATATATATATAATTTATCTAGTGCTTCTTTAAATCTATGAACTCCAATTATTATATCCACCATAATTCTGAATATTTTTTAATGGTTATTACCTTTATCAATTTATCAATTTTTTAAAATAAATATATACATCCTTATCCTTATATTAGAAACCCGATGAATGCAATTAGTGATTGTTTGAATAAATATACATCATTATCCTTATATAGCAAATTACTTAAACACAATTGATGGTTTTTTATATTAGAAACCTGAATACATTTTACTTAAACATTTGATAATATAAACAAAATGTTTGATAATATTAAATGTGTTTAATTTGATAATATAAACACATTTGATAATATTAAACACGTTTTAATACTTTATCTAAACATTTTATTTAATTTGTCGAATGAAGTTCAATTCGTGGTTTTTTGTAATTAAATATTTTGATTAAATTCTTGATTTTTTTTGGACATTTTAGAAATTGAGTAATTTGATTAAATTACTAAAATTTCTTCCACATCTACACAATTGTGAAGTAGAACACAAAATTTTTTCCATGTTTTAAATTCTAAACATTGATTATGATTTAAGTGAAGTTATTTTAAACGTTATAACACATGATCAAAGCGGTTGGTCAAAATTTACAAATAAAGTATATCTTATGTTTCTCACAAACGTATGGGTCCGTTTGGATTAGCTGTTTTTGGGTTTGTTTTTCAAAAACACCACTGTAGCATTTTGAATCTGAAAAATAAGTCCGTTTGGATTAGTTGTTTTTGGGGTTGTTTTTCAAAAACTATATGAAAAACTTTAGAAATTCTTGAAATTTTTTGGGCATTTTAGAAATTAAGATTAAATTGCTGAAATTTTTTCCACATCTACACAATTGTGGAGCAGAACAGAAAATTTTTTCCATGTTTTAGATTCTAAACATTGATTATCATTTATAAGTGAAGTTAATTATTTAATTTGAAGAGAAAAAGCCTTTTTCCTTCTCCATCCACACAGCTGTGAAGTACAACAGAAGGTATGAAAGCCAGCCGCACAGGCAGCAGTCGGATGTTCAAATGACTGCAAAAGCTCAAGCGGCAGTGGGACCAGTCAATGTACAAACCACCAGGGCAAAGTACAACACGATGAAGCAGGCGCATTCAGCCCAGCAAGAGTCGGACCAACAACCTACAAACCAGCAACACTCAGATCAAGTGCTTGGTTCCAATTTACCAGGAGCGGTCCCACCACTCAACGTACAAATCAGTAGCCCAACGTACAACACCATAAAGCAAGCGAATGCACTCGAAATCCCACCAACAGTAGAAGCAAAAGTGCTTCTTATATATAGTATAGATATATATATATATATATATATATATATCTTTAAATTCTTGTCATAAGGGGTTGAGAAAAATCTAGTAGGTGCAATGCTTATTACAAAAAGAGTAAGAAAAAGATCGTCAACGCTGTATTTTACCTTAGTACAAATTACTTGATTCCTGAGAAGCTTCTAAAAGAGGAGAGACAGAGAATAAAAGTTTGCATGCTGCAGAGGCCCTGTTCTGGGCCCGGCCACGTGGCAGTCCAGCTGTGGCCGGGCTGGGCCCCGGCCTTCAGCCCTTTGACAACTGCCCTGGGCCGCTTTGCTGCTAGGGCTCCGAAGGGCTCTGGGAGAGGACTCCGGAAAGGTCGGAGGAGATCCCCCGTAGATCGGGATTGGGAGCTGTGTCGGGCAAGTCCCGCACCGTGCGGAGGTCAGACTCTCCGAACAAGTATAAATGGTAACTTTCGCCACTCTGACAAGGTACGCAAACAACACGCTCACTATAGGCAAATTACTCCCGGTTGTTACTACTTCCCGTGAACCCTACTTACCGGAAAACTAACTTGACCGTCGGAGTGCCCTCGGGGATAACCCTCGGGCCCCCTCTGTTAGCTCATCCTTGTTTGTTTTGCAGGCTTGGTGCTCGACCCAGGAGGTCGACACGATCAAGGTATAGTGTTCGGCCCACGAGGTCGGCGGGATCGAGGAAAAACGAGGAAACTTGGAAGGGTTCTGGGTTCTGGAAACTCCGCGCTTGGCCCAGGAGGTCGGCGGAAAGGAGTTCGACGTTGACATGTTCGGCCCCAAGAGGTCGGCATGGCTTAAATATTCCAAGGATCCCAAGTCAAGGTTTGGCCCCGGAGGTCGGCGTGATTGAGAACTTGGATGGAAGCTGATGCTCGATCCCTAGAGGTCGGCACGACAGAATGGGGAGCAAGCAAGAAATGCAAAATAAGTCTCAAGTTTTATATATGCATCCAAAGCCTATCTATTACAAGGCTCACAGAGTTTCTGAGCCGCCTATCTATTACAAAGCGCCCTGCCTATCTACCGCAAAATTTCCGAGTTGGCGATCTCATTCGATGTCTGTTCTACCTGCTGGTGGCTCGTCCGGAGCCGGGGTTGAAAGTACATTTTAAACATGTTGAGAGGCGTATGGTGAAGGCTATTCAGGAGCCCGGGAGCAGGGGAGCCCTTCCGTCTTGGATGGACCTCCAAGAGCATTTTTAACTGGAGCATGGTCACATCCTTATAAGAAGGCAGAAAGGGTCTCTGGAGTGGCCACCGCCTTAAACCACTGGCTCCTTCCCGGCAGCTCGGCCAGGAGACCCGCCCTCCTCCAAGGGGACCTCCTCCAGCACGGCCCCGGTGTCAGTCCGGCCTGCCAGCTCCTTCAGGGAGTGCCCCTTGCGGTACCCGTCGAAGAGCCAGTCCATCCTAGCCTCGGCCGCAGGATTGTAGTCCTTGAATCTCGCCAAGTCGAGGTTGGGAGGATTGAGTTTCTTCACCAGGTCCAGGGCCCGGGTGCAGCCGACCTGGAGGATGGGCAGGTTGAGGTGAGCGATGTCCTCCTCAAACTGCTCGGAAGTAAGGAACTCCCGAACAGCCCTCTTCCGCTCCCGGCTGACGGTGCCGGAGAGCTCGATGGCGTACTCCTCCTTCAGTTTGGCCACACCGGCCTTCTCCTGGTCGAGCTCCGACCTGGTGGAGGCGAGCTGGACCTGAGCAGCGTCCAGCTCCTTCTCGGCCTTGTCCAGTTTGGCCTTGAGGGAGCTGGCCTCCTTGAGGGCCTGGGACAGATTCTTCTCCGCCTCCAGGTTCTTCTTCCGCAACTTCTCCAGGTCGGAAGACAGTTCGGAGAAGCGGGTCGCCAAGGCGACACCAGCTGCGTTGGCCTGAAGGGGATGGGGGAACAGGTCAGCATGTCAAATTACCTAACCGAGACACGGGGGCAAAATCATCCCAGGGGCAGAAAACTTACTTGGGCCTGAGAGGTGAAGTACATGTCCTGGAGCTCGGCTGGGTCGGCGAGCTCCATCCACCTCCTGTCCCGCGGGAGGACCGAGCCCACAATCAACTCCCGAGCTGCCTCAGGGAATTGGACCCGGTCGTTGATGGAGAGTTTTCAGGAGGGGCAGAAGTGGCGGGGATCGTGCATAGTGGGGGTTTGGCCCGGCTTCTGGGGGAGGATGTGGCGGGAGTGCCACAAGCTTGGAGGAGGGGACTCCAGAGCATGCTCCTCAGCGGAGCCAACGCCCACGTGGACTGGGCCCCCAGATGACACCAGGTGGAGCGGCGGGGGAACGGCCGGCGCGGGCCTCTTTTGCCCGACCTGGGAGGGCTCCTCAGCCCTGCCTCTCTTCTGCCCAGCCGCCGTCTTCTTGTTGGCGGCCTGCTTGGAGGGAGATGGCTGCGGCACCTCCGTCTGGGGGGCTGAGCCGCCCCCTGGGACCTTGGAGGCCGCAGAAGCCCCCTGGGCGGTTTCTGAGGGAGAGGTGGAGGTGGCCTCCTCTATGGACGCACCCAACAGTTGGGAGAGTTTCCTCACTGCAGTAAATACAACGGGTCAGCAAAATCAAAAATTGCGATATACCATAAATGCAACAGGCAGCGAGGGCGAAGTCAGCGTTACAGGCATTGAGGTTGGGTGCGGGGGTCACCACCTCCCCAGAGGACCCGGACAATGTGCTTATCAGCCCGGCCGCGGAGAGCTGCTTGGTGGAGAACTTGGTGGCATCAAGCTTCACCTTGGAGTCCGACAGCTGGCTGAGGGTTTCGTAGTCCAGGTCTCCCGGGTAGGGGTCGGCCTTGACCCCCCCGACCTTCCACACATTAGGAGGAAAATGTGTGGCCCTGACGAAGAAGAAGTCCTCCTTCCAATCCTTCACGGAGGTGGGGACTCCGTAGAACAACTCCTGGGCACCTTTTCCCCCATTGGTTTGGGGATCGCGGCGGGAGAAATAGTACCATACAGGGAGGGAGGCCTTAAGGATGAAGGCGGCTCGGAAGAGGGAGAGGGAGTAAGGGATATTGCAGAGAAGACAGTAGATCAGGAATCCGGTGATGATCCTGATGGAGGTGGGGTGAAACTGGGTGATTCTGAGCCCACAGTAGGTCAGGATTTCGATAAGGGCTGAGGGGATGGGAAGACGGAGCCCTGCGACGAGCTGCTCCCTATAGATGGCCACGAAGCCGGGGGGAGGTCTGCAGGCCCGTTCGTCGGGTCCCGCCGCCCTCGGCTCGTAGGCCGGAGGAATGGAATAAGACCTGGCCAGCTTGGCCACAGCTTGGGGAGAGAGGGTTGCCTCCTGCAGGTCGGGGTAACCATAGGAGAATTCCGGATCGTCCCCCTGCTCGGGAGCAGGGGTCCCCCCAGAGGGATCCCTATCCTCCCCAACTCCCCCCTAGGCTCCGCCAGGGGAGTTGTGTGGGGACCTGGGGGGAGAGGCGGCGGTAGCCTACCGCGCGATGAGGGCATCGAGCTCGGCCACCTCCTCCAAGTCCTGGGCTGATGGGGAGCGCGCAGACGGGGAGCTCATGGTGTCAGTGGGCTCAAGCAGTTCTGGAGTGTGGGAACGGGAGTTAGAAACAGAAGAAGAGGAAAGGGGAGGGGGAGAAGGTGGTGATGAAGACGAGGGAGAAGGCGAGGACAATATGATGATTCTGGGCACAGGGGGAGCGTCGCCGGTGTGGCCCGACATAAAAGGTGAGGAGTAGCAGAGGGTGGAGGAGACACTGTAAAAAGGGAGAGAAATTGCAAAAGGGGAGCTTACTGGTGATGTTGACACAGGAGATGGATGGAAAGCTCGCCGGAATCTGGGTGTGGGGCGCCGGAAGTTGCTGGAAAATGAAAATGCAAGTGCACAAGGAAAGTGGGAGTGCAAAATGCGCGAGAGAAGGAGAAAATGGCAAATGGAGTCGATTGGAATCTGATAACCCCTATTTATAAGAGGAGAAATGGGGGGAAAGCGGTTGCGGAATTTGAACCGACCCCCATGTGAACGCATTTAATGCCGGTACGAAAATCGAGAAGGTGTGACAACTGAAAGGACGCGGGCGCAGAGCCCCTGTGACAGTACTGTACCAGAGGTGATGTTGGAGGAGTAGTGCGCGGCGCTGGCCTCCCACGTGGCAGGGTTAGATTAGGTCTGCCTGACAACCCTACCTAATCTAGGGGGCTAGTGCAGAGGCCCTGTTCTGGGCCCGGCCACGTGGCAGCCCAGCTGTGGCCGGGCTGGGCCCCGGCCTTCAGCCCTTTGACAACTGCCCTGGGCCGCTTTGCTGCTAGGGTTCCGAAGGACTCTGGGAGAGGACTCCGAAAAGGTCGGAGGAGATCCCCCGTAGATCGGGATTGGGAGCTGTGTCGGGCAAGTCCCGCACCGTGCGGAGGTCGGACTCTCCGAACAAGTATAAATGGTAACTTTCGCCACTCTGACAAGGTACGCAAACAACACGCTCACTATAGGCAAATTACTCCCGGTTGTTACTACTTCCCGTGAACCCTACTCACCGGAAAACTAATTTGACCGTCGGAGTGCCCTCGGGGACAACCCTCGGGCCCCCTCTGTTAGCTCATCCTTGTTTGTTTTGCAGGCTTAGGACCAGCTCTGCCATCAGCACTCCGAGCTGACCAGGTCAGCTCTCCTCGGAGAAGTTCCGTGCTTCTTCAGTTGGCGCCGTCTGTGGGAACCAGAGGTAAGTGCAGTTGTGTTGATGGCAAAGAAGCGATCCAAGCGAGCAGCAGACAGCACCGGCCCGAGAGGCGGTGAGGGGTCCCCGCGCAAGGAGATTGAGGCTTCTCGGGGCGCCGGGAGCTCAGCCCTTTCAGGGGAGCGGAGGCAGCAGATCTTCCAATTCGTGACAGAGAATCTCCCCATGCTGGAAGATATAATCCGACAGGCGAAGGAGGGGGATGGAGCTGGGGGTGCTCAGACCTCCAAGGCCAGGGGGGAGGAGAAGGAATTACCCCCTGACCCTTCGGAGGATGAGTCGCGAGACCAGCCCCCCAGGAGGAAATGACTGCGGACTCCACCTCGTCCGCGAGCCTCGGTGGTCGGAGACAGCGAGAGGTACTCCCGTGACCGGTCCGCGGGAAGCCGTCCCAGAGATCCCTCCCTTCGGAGGTCCGCACAGAATGGGTTCGAGCGTTCCCTTGCTCGGTCTGTCAAGAGCCGACCCCGCGGCCACCTTGATTTGAACCCTGCCCGGGATGAAGTCGAGCAGATCCTTAGGCCCCGGCCATACGAGAACAACTACGCCACCTCGCCCTTTACCCTGGAAATAGAGGACTACCCGCTACCCCGGAGGTTTAAGATTCCGAGCATCGAGATATACGATGCCTGTACAGACCCGGAGGACCACCTCTCGGTCTTCTTGACGCACATGCGCCTGCAAACCGCCGCGGATGAGGTCCGCTGCAAGACCTTCCCCATGTTCCTAAAGGGGAAGGCGCGGCTCTGGTTCCAGGAGTTGAAATCGGGGTCTATACGGAGCTTTCCCGAGCTGGCCCGACAGTTTGCAGCCCAGTTCGTCTCCTCGAAGGTCTACGCGAGGAACGCAACCCACCTGATGTCCATCAGGCAAAGGCCCGACGAGTCACTGAGGAATTTCATGACCCGCTTCAATGCGGAGAGCTTGCAGGTCAGGGACAGGGACGAAAAAGTGGTGATGGCCGCCTTCACGAACGGGTTCAGGGTGGAGGAGTTTTTCTACGACCTGGCCAAGAATCCCCCCGTAGACCTGGAGAAACTCCTTCGCAGGGCGCATGAGGCTGCTAATGCGGAGGAGGCAGGTCGCCTAAAGAAAGAATCCGATCGGGAGCTCGGAGATCGGAAAGGTCGGACTAACCCCTCAGAGGGCAAGGACGTCCCATCCAAGAAAAACGTCTTCGACCGGCTCTCGAAGGAGAAGGCCCCTGCTCCGCCGCCACTCCCAGAGAAGACCTACACCCCTCTAACACGGCCGAGGGCTCAGATCTTGGCTGTGATGGAGGCGGAAGGGCTGGGAGATCGGCCGCCCAAGATGGGGACGCCCCGGAATAAAAGGAACCAGGATCGGTACTGCGCATTCCACCGCGACGTCGGACACGACACGGAGGGATGTTGGCCCTGCGTAAGGAGATAGAAGACCTGATCCAGCGCGACTTTTTAGGGCGGTTCGTACGCCGATCAGGTCAGGAGTTGGGGCGCAACCACTACGGGGATAGGCACGAGGGACGGCGACGCGACCGCCCTGAGTGGCGCGACGCTCCTCGGGGCCACTCTCCCGACCAGGACACCCAGAACCTGGCGGGGGTGATAAACACCATCGCCAGAGGCCCCACGGGGGGGGGACAGTCATGCAGCTCGGAAGAACAAGCGACCACCCCCCGAAGGGGACGACTCCTTGAAGCGCTTGCGCATGGACGAGGAGATTACCTTCGGACCAAGGGATGCGGTCCCCCTGGCCTCCGGGAACCACGAAACCATCGTGATAGACATTGTCACCAACAACTACCGGGTAAAGAAGGTGTATGTCGACCAGGGTAGCGCGGTTGACATTATGTTCTATCGGGTGTTCAAGGAATTCGGATTAAGGGATGACCAGCTGACCCCGGTCAGGACACCTCTGGTAGGCTTCACAGGACCACCCATCAGCTCGGAAGGGATGATCACCCTGATGGTCACAGTAGGACAGGCTCCCAAGTGCCGGACCGTTCCCGTTAACTTCGTGGTGGTCAAGCAGTCGTCCCCGTACAATGTGTTCCTGGGGAGGCCTGCTTTGAACGCCCTCCGAGCTATTCCCTCCACCTACCACCTCAGCGTCAAGTTCCCTACCTCGGGAGAGATAGCCGAGGTGCACGGCGATCCAGAGGTAGCCAGGGCTTGCTACCTGGCCACACTCCGAGGGCAGGAAAAGGTGGTCGCCCAGACGACCTGTTTGAAGCCCTACATCCCGGGGGATGAGGCCCAACAGCTGGGCACCCAAGATGAGATTGAGGAGTTCCCCCTAAGGGAGGATTGGCCCAACCAGGTTCTCCGCATTGGAGCCTTGTTGCCCGCCAAGGAGAAGGAGGACTTGAAAGCTCTGCTAAGAGAGTACTCCCAGGTCTTCGCTTGGTCGGTGGATGACATGCCTGGGATCCCAACGGACCTGGCAGTCCACCACCTTGACGTCGACCCTCACTTCAAGCCGGTGAAGCAGAAGAAAAGGAGTTTCGCCCCTGAGAGGAACGAGGTGATCAAGGCGGAGGTCGGCAAGTTGTTGGAGTCCAAGATCATCCTGGAGGTCTACTACCCGACCTGGTTGGCCAATCCGGTCCTAGTCAAGAAGGAGGACCAGACCTGGAGGATGTGCGTAGACTTCACGGACCTTAACAAAGCCTGCCTGAAGGACTGCTTTCCCCTGCCTAGAATCGACAGGTTAGTAGACTCTACTGTGGGTTTTGATGTTTTATGCTTCCTGGATGCTTTTAAGGGATACCACCAGATAGAGATGGCTGAGGAGAATCGGGATAAGACCTCCTTCATCACCGAGGAAGGGACCTACTGCTATAGGACCATGCCATTCGGACTCAAGAACGCGGGGGCCACTTACCAGCGCCTGGTCAACAAGCTATTCCAAGGTCAGATCGGCAGAAACATGGAGGTCTATGTGGACGACATGATCGTCAAAAGCCGGACGGACCAGCGGCTCATACCCGACCTTAAGGAGATCTTGAACATCCTCTTGGAGAGCCGGATGCGCCTGAATCCGAAGAAATGCACCTTTGGGGTCGGGTCGGGAAGGTTTCTCGATTTCCTGGTGTCCCGAGAGGGAATCCGGGCCAACCCGGATAAACTCCAGGCCATCATGGACATGGCCCCTCCGAGGAGCGTGAAGGAAGTCCAACGGCTAACAGGAAGGATGGCCGCCCTGAATAGGTTCCTCTCGCGCTCCGCGGTCCGGGGGCTGCCCTTCTTCCGAGTACTGAAAGCGCCGAAGGACTTCCACTGGACTGAGGAGTGCCAGACGGCTTTCACCGACCTGAAAACCTACTTGGCCGAGCTACCAACTCTGACCGCTCCAGAGCCGGGGGAGACCCTATTCCTATACCTGTCCGCTTGCAACGAGGCCGTCAGTGCGGTTTTGGTGCGGGAAGACGGGGGGGCTCAGAGGCCGGTGTATTACGTAAGCCGAGCTCTACAGGGGCCAGAGACACGATACTCGCCAGCCGAGAAGCTGGTCCTTGCCTTGGTACATACGGCACGCAAGGTCCGCCCTTACTTCCAGACTCACAGCATTGTAGTCCTGACCGACCAGCCCTTGCGTCAGATACTCACCAAGTCCGAGGTCTCGGGCAAGATGACCAAGTGGGCCGTCGATCTGGCCGAGCATGACCTTAGTTATCGGTCTCGCACCGCAATCAAGGCCCAGACCTTGGCAGACTTCCTTGCAGAGGGGGCTAACTTAAACCTGACCGAGTTAGCCCCGACCCCCACGGGCACCCCGGCCGAGGAGCCATGGGTGCTGTTCGTGGATGGCGCCTCGAGCAAGGAAGGGAGCGGAGCTGGCCTGCTGCTCACCTCGCCCACCGGGGAAGAACTGACCTACGCGCTTAGGTTCGACTTCCCTGCGTCCAATAACGAGGCGGAATACGAGACCCTGTTGACGGGGTTGCGGATAGCCCACCAGATGGGTATCACCACGATCAGAGTCCGGAGTGACTCTCAGCTCGTCGTCCTCCAGGTCCGCGGGGAGTACGAAGTCAAGGACGAGATCATGAAGAAATACCTGGCCAAGGTAAGAGAGGCGGTGGCCTTGTTCGGAACCTTTGAAATCGAGCGGGTGCCGAGATCTCAGAACAAGCGGGCAGATGCCCTCTCAAAGCTAGCGTCCTCCTCTTTTGCCCATCTGAGCAAAGAGGTCTTGGTAGAGGTGGTAAAACAAAAGAGTATCGATCAGGTCCAGGTCCTGGCTATAGACAGCTCGGCCACCTGGATGATGCCCCTCGTAGATTTCCTCAGCTTGGGTGCCCTCCCCGGAAACAAAGCAGAGGCCCGCCGAATCCAGCTCCGAACTGCCAAATACGCCTACGCCGGGGGAACCCTCTATAGGAGGTCGTACTTGTCCCCCTAGCTAAAGTGCGTGACTCCCGAGGAAGGTGATTATGTCCTGCGCGAGATCCATGAAGGAATATGTGCGGCGCATGTGGGGTCTCGGGTGTTGGCTAAAAAGTGTCTCCTTCTGGGCTATTACTGGCCCTCTGTCTTCCGAGACGCAGCAGATCTGGTCCAGAAATGCAGAGCTTGCCAGGTGCACGCCTCGCTGCGCCATCAGCCAGTTCAGGAGATGGTCCCCATCCACAGTCCTTGGCCCTTCGCTCAATGGGGGATAGACCTCCTGGGTCCCTTCCCCAGAGCCCCGGGAAGATATGAACACCTTGTGGTGGCAATAGACTACTTCACTAAGTGGGTGGAAGCGGAGCCCCTGGTCTCTATCTCGGGGAAGGCAATTCAGAAATTCTTCTGGAAGAGCATAGTTTGTCGGTTTGGGATTCCGCATGTCCTGATATCCGACAACGGCCGCCAGTTCGCCGAGAACCCTTTCCGCAGCTGGTGCGCCGAGCTCGGAATCAACCAACACTTCACGTCGGTTGATCACCCCCAGGCCAATGGTCAGGTGGAGAACGCTAATCGAACTGTTCTGCAAGGGTTGAAGACTAGACTGGAGTCCGCCCAATCGAGTTGGCTGGATGAGCTCCCCAGTGTCCTCTGGGCTTACCGCACTACGTCCCGGACGGCAACCCAAGAGACCCCGTTCTCCCTAACTTACGGAGTAGAGGCGGTGGTGCCCGCGGAGGTCGGTCTTCCCTCACCCAGAACACAGAATTTCGTGGCAATCTCCAACGAGGAAGAGCTCAGGTGCAACTTGGATATGCTCGAAGTCAGGCGTGAGGAAGCGGCTGTTCGAATGGCTAAGTATAAAAGCCAGCTCGCCCGCTATCACAACGCCAAAGTGAGGACTATACAGTACCTGCCCGGAGACCTCGTCCTAAGAAAGAACTCGATCAGCCGAGCTCACAGCTCCAACAAGCTCGACCCAAACTGGGAGGGCCCCTACAAGGTCCTTGAGGTGAGCCGAGATGGTTACTGCAAGCTCGCCAGCATGAATGGATCCGAGGTACCCCGTATTTGGCACTTCTCCAATCTGCGACTGTTTTTAGCATAGGATAGCCTAGAAATCCCAGTTGTCTGTACTCTGGAATCAGAATTTTTGTTTTCTCAATCAATAAAAGCCCGACTTTACAGTTTCAATTCCACTTGTACTTGTTTCATTGTAACATTTTTTACAAGTCTGAACCTCACACTAGCACACTTAGCGTTCCCTCGCTCAATGTCCTAGTGGGGGGTTAGGGGTACTAAGCAGCCAAGTGTGAAGCGTTCGGCCCAGGAGGTCGGCGCGAACGCACTCAGTGTTCGGCCCAGGAGGTCGGCGCGAACGCACTCAATGGTTAAGTACTCAGCCGAATGTGAAGTGCTCATCCCAGGAGGTCGGCAGGATAGAGGAAACTTGGAGGATTCTAGGAATTCCGCGTTCGACCCAGGAGGTCGGCGAAAGAGGAGTTCGACGCCCAACCTGCTCGACCCCTAGAGGTCGGCATGGGTTAAATATTCCAAGGCTTCTAAGTTGGTGCTCGACCCAGGAGGTCGGCACGATCAAGGTATAGTGTTCGGCCCACGAGGTCGGCGGGATCGAGAAAAAACGAGGAAACTTGGAAGGGTTCTGGGTTCTGGAAACTCCGCGCTTGGCCCAGGAGGTCGGCGGAAAGGAGTTCGACGTTGACATACTCGACCCCAAGAGGTCGGCATGGGTTAAATATTCCAAGGATCCCAAGTCAAGGCTTGGCCCCGGAGGTCGGCGTGATTGAGAATTTGGATGGAAGCTGATGCTCGACCCCTAGAGGTCGGCACGACAGAATGGGGAGCAAGCAAGAAATGCAAAATAAGTCTCAAATTTTATATATGCATCCAAAGCCTATCTATTACAAGGCTCACAGAGTTTCTGAGCCGCCTATCTATTACAAAGCGCCCTGCCTATCTACCGCAAAATTTCCGAGTTGGCGATCTCCTTCGATGTCTGTTCTACCTGCTGGTGGCTCGTCCGGAGCCGGGGCTGAAAGTACATCTTAAGCATGTTGAGAGGCGTATGGTGAAGGCTATTCAGGAGCCCGGGAGCAGGGGAGCCCTTCCGTCTTGGATGGACCTCCAAGAGCATTTTCAACTGGAGCATGGTCACATCCTTATAAGAAGGCAGAAAGGGTCTCTGGAGTGGCCACCGCCCTAAACCACTGGCTCCTTCCCGGCAGCTCGGCCAGGAGACCCGCCCTCCTCCAGCACGGCCCCGGTGTCAGTCCTGCCTGCCAGCTCCTTCAGGGAGTGCCTCTTGCGGTACCCGTCGAAGAGCCAGTCCAGCCTAGCCTCGGCCGCAGGATTGTAGTCCTTGAATCTCGCCAAGTCGAGGCCGGGAGGATTGAGATTCTTCACCTGGTGCAGGGACCGGGTGCAACCGACCTGGAGGATGGGCAGGTTGAGGTGAGCGATGTCCTCCTCAAACTGCTCGGAAGTAAGGAACTCCCGAACAGCCCTCTTCTGCTCCCGGCTGACGGTGCCGGAGAGCTCGATGGCGTGCTCCTCCTTCAGCTTGGCCACACCGGCATTCTCTTGGTCGAGCTCCGACCTGGTGGATGCGAGCTGGACCTGAGTAGCGTCCAACTCCTTCTCGGCCTTGTCCAGTTTGGCCTTGAGGGAGCTGGCCTCCTTGAGGGCCTGGGACAGCTTCTTCTCCGCCTCCAGGTTCTTCTTCCGCAATTTCTCCAGGTCGGGAGACAGCTCGGAGAAGCGGGTCGCCAAGGCGGCACCAGCGGCGTTGGCCTGAAGGGGATGGGGGAACAGGTCAGCATGTCAAATTACCTAACCAAGACACGGGGGCAAAATCATCCCAGGGGCAGAAAACTTACTTGGGCCTGGGAGGTGAAGTACATGTCCTGGAGCTCGGCTGGGTCGGCGAGCTCCATCCACCTCCTGTCCCGCGGGAGGACCGAGCCCACCATCAGCTCCCGAGCTGCCTCAGGGAATTGGATCCGGTCGTTGATGGAGAGCTTTCAGGAGGGGCAGAAGTGGCGGGGATCGTGCATAGTGGGGGCTTGGCCCGGCTTCTGGGGGAGGATGTGGCGGAAGTGCCACAAGTTTGGAGGAGGGGACTCCAGAGCATGCTCCTCAACGGAGCCAACGCCCACGTGGACTGGGCCCCCAGATGACACCAGGGGGAGCGGCGGGGGAACGGCCGGCGCGGGCCTCTTTTGCCCGACCTGGGAGGGCTCCTCAGCCCTGCCTCTCTTCTGCCCAACCGCCTTCTTCTTGTTGGCGGCCTGCTTGGAGGGAGATGGCTGCGGCACCTCCGTCTGGGGGGCTGAGCCGCCCCCTGGGCCCTTGGAGGCCGCAGAAGCCCCCTGGGCGGTTTCTGAGGGAGAGGTGGAGGTGGCCTCCTCTATGGACGCACCCAACAGTTGGGAGAGCTTCCTCACTGCAGTAAATACAACGGGTCAGCAAAATCAAAAATTCCGATATACCATAAATGCAACAGGCAGCGAGGGCGAAGTCAGCGTTACAGGCGTTGAGGTTGGGTGCGGGGGTCACCACCTCCCCAGAGGACCCGGACAATGTCCTTATCAGCCCGGCCGCGGAGAGCTGTTTGGTGGAGAACTTGGTGGCATCAAGTTTCACCTTGGAGTCCGACAGCTGGCCAAGGGTTTCGTAGTCCAGGTCTCCCGGGTAGGGGTCGGCCTTGACCCCCCCGACCTTCCACACATTAGGAGGAAAATATGTAGCCCTGACGAAGAAGAAGTCCTCCTTCCAATCTTTCACGGAGGTGGGGACTCCGTAGAACAACTCCTGGGCACCTTTTCCCCCATTGGTTTGGGGACCGCGGCGGGAGAAATAGTACCATCCAGGGAGGGAGGCCTTAAGGATGAAGGCGGCTCGGAAGAGGGAGAGGGAGTAAGGGATATTGCAGAGAAGGCAGTAGATCAGGAATCCGGTGATGATCCTGATGGAGGTGGGGTAAAACTGGGTGATTCTGATCCCCCAATAGGTCAGGATTTCGATAAGGGCTGAGGGGATGGGAAGACGGAGCCCTGCGACGAGCTGCTCCCTATAGATGGCCACGAAGCCGGGGGGAGGTCTGCAGACCCGTTCGTCGGGTCCCGCCGCCCTCGGCTCGTAGGCCGGAGGAATGGAATAAGACCTGGCTAGCTCGGCCACAGCCTGGGGAGAGAGGGTTGCCTCCTGCAGGTCGGGGTAACCATAGGAGAATTCCGGATCGTCCCCCTGCTCGGGAGCAGGGGTCCCCCCAGAGGGATCCCTATCCTCCCCAACTCCCCCCTGGGCTCCGCCAGGGGAGTTGTGTGGGGACCTGGGGGGAGAGGCGGCGGTAGCCTGCCGCGCGATGAGGGCATCGAGCTCGGCCACCTCCTCCAGGTCCTGGGCTGATGGGGAGCGCGCAGACGGGGAGCTCATGGTGTCAGTGGGCTCAAGCAGTTCTGGAGTGTGGGAACGGGAGCTAGAAACAGAAGAAGAGGAATGGGGAGGGGGAGAAGGTGGTGATGAAGACGAGGGAGAAGGCGAGGACAATATGATGATTCTGGGCACAGGGGGAGCGTCGCCGGGGTGGCCCGACATAAAAGGTGAGGAGTAGCAGAGGGTGGAGGAGACACTGTAAAAAGGGAGAGAAACTGCAAAAGGGGAGCTTACTGGTGATGTTGACACAGGAGATGGATGGAAAGCTCGCCGGAATCTGGGTGTGGGGCGCCGGAAGTTGCTGGAAAATGAAAATGCAAGTGCACAAGGAAAGTGGGAGTGCAAAATGAGCGAGAGAAGGAGAAAATGGCAAATGGAGTCGATTGGAATCTGATAACCCCTATTTATAAGAGGAGAAATGGGGGGAAAGCGGTTGCGGAATTTGAACCGACCCCCATGTGAACGCATTTAATGCCGGTACGAAAACCGAGAAGGTGTGACAACTGAAAGGACGCGGGGCGCAGAGCCCCTGTGACAGTACTGTACCAGAGGTAATGTTGGAGGAGTAGTGCGCGGCGCTGGCCTCCCACGTGGCAGGGTTAGATTAGGTCTGCCTGACAACCCTACATAATCTAGGGGGCTAGTGCAGAGGCCCTGTTCTGGGCCCGGCCACGTGGCAGCCCCGCTGTGGCCGGGCTGGGCCCCGGCCTTCAGCCCTTTGACAACTGCCCTGGGCCGCTTTGCTGCTAGGGCTCCGAAGGGCTCTGGGAGAGGACTCCGGAAAGGTCGGAGGAGATCCCCCGTAGATCGGGATTGGGAGCTGTGTCGGGCAAGTCCCGCACCGTGCGGAGGTCGGACTCTTCGAACAAGTATAAATGGTAACTTTCGCCACTCTGACAAGGTACGCAAACAACACGCTCACTATAGGCAAATTACTCCCGGTTGTTTCTATTTCCCGTGAACCCTACTCACTGGAAAACTAACTTGACCGTCGGAGTGCCCTCGGGGACAACCCTCGGGCCCCCTCTGTTAGCTCATCCTTGTTTGTTTTGCAGGCTTAGGACCAGCTCTGCCATCAGCACCCCGAGCTGATCAGGTCAGCTCTCCTCGGGGAAGTTCCGTGCTTCTTCACATGCAAAGGGCCATGGTGCTTGAGGGTATGATGCACGTAATGCTTCTTTTTTTTCACAGAAGAACCAATCCTATTGTGTAAGGTAATGATGCTCTAACCTCTTATTAAGTGCGATTAATGTTCACAGTAATCGGATGGATTCCTTCAACTGCTTTTTGTGGTAAAGTTAAAACTAACTACAAAAGCAAGAATCAACTGCTACTTTTATGAGAAAACTCCTCCGCCATCCTGCAATGCAAAATTGGGATCACTAATCAGTCGACGCCACATTGAAAAGGGTTCTAATGAATCACATCACCTTTCAAAATGGCCCTTATTGGAATATCACTTGGATCGTGAGTCACCTTTGCCTCCTATAAAGAGCATAATGAAGGATAAGTTTTTTTTTTTTTTTGACAAAAAAATTCGCAGTCGCTGCTCGAGAGCACACACTTTATCACTAATGAGGATAAAATTAAAGTAAAGGGCAAGCAAATTTAACCTAGAAAATAACATTTGGAATTAAAACTCTACGAATGCTACATTTACATTAAGTACTTACAAAGCAAGTAAACTAAAATATTTGTTCCATAATGCTTGTTGGGGCTTCCAGTTACACAATCGCTCTTGAAGGTTGTGGGAATATCTTTCACAATTATGCTCTGAACTGGTACCATTCGAAATCAATAATGCTTTTCTGATTGGATTGGATTCTTCATTCATCCGTTGATTTCTTTTCATTCTTTTCCTAAACAAACAGTATTAA
The DNA here is from genome assembly GCF_036785885.1 of Coffea arabica. NCBI lineage: Eukaryota > Viridiplantae > Streptophyta > Magnoliopsida > Gentianales > Rubiaceae > Coffea > Coffea arabica. Next base: position 44,775,557 of record NC_092310.1, on the reverse strand, counting down.
TCAGTAGCCAACTTATTGTGATCCAACTAAGAAGATTTGCTGTTTGGGTTAAAGTCAAAATAAGATATGATTAAGAATATGATTATGAGTTTGAGTGCAATGGGTGGGTACAATGACTTCATCATTTGTGATCGTATACTTAATTGGTGAACAATTAAGTGGTTCATTGACCTCAGTTGTATATCACCAACTGCCCATGTGTGCAGCCATTTATTGGATATTGGTCGATATACAAGTATGCAAATGCAACCACAGAAATAGGGTTCCCAAAATTATATATATAAGAGAGAGAGAGAGAGAGAGAGAGAGAGAGAAATTATAGGTCAAAGTTGACTTGATCAAAACTTTAAGAACGAGAATACCATTCTATACTCAGAAGTCAGCAATTGCCTTTTGGATATCCTTGTGGAGTTATCTTAGGTAACCGTTTGTGTATTTTTGACAAAAAAAGGTAGAAAAAAACCACTGGAGAGGAGAGATTAGTGAGTGGGTTCTTAGTTAAGACCTAGTAGAGGGTCCTGTGTTTGCCCTTTCCCCGGTTCCCACATCGTTTGTGTTAGGCGTGCGTGAGTGGTACTTAAGGTCCTCAAGTAACTCAAAAATCAGCAATTGCCTTTTGGATATTCTTGTGGGGTTACCTTAGGTAACCGTTTGTGTATTTTTGACAAAAAGGTAGAAAAAAAGTAAGAGAATACCATTCTATGCCCATTGAAGTACCAAAATATAGTACTATTGGAGGCATCTCCATCCAAAATTACCAAAAATTTCAAAAGATTTTTCAAGATTGTTAACAACTTTGAGGACCATATCGTCTTGGTTCTTGGCCGCAGTGATGGCAGAATCATTCCTAAAATTTGATATTGCCAACGGTGAAAATAATACTCCCCCCGTCCCACTTTGATAGTCCTGATTTTTTTTCATACAGTTTAAGAAAAAATAATTAACTTTGTTGGAACAATCAATTTAGGTAACTATTTTTCTAAAATACCCTCATATTAATTAGAGTACAACTTTATGGGAACTTGAATTGATGGTAAAAAGAGAATCAACTCTCATTAAATGGAGTAGGTTTATAGTAACAACAACTTATATTGAATAAGGGTATTATAGGAAAATTAAAATACAACTACATTCTTCAATTGGAAAGTGAACTACAATTTGGGACAGACGAAAAAGGAAAATAGGACTATTAAAGTAGGACGGAGAGAGTATATGTGCTCCATGATTTCGTAAGAAAAACGATCATTCACTGAAAAAAAAGAATGTATTCAATCGATAGGGAATAAGTAGCTAGGTACACCAGAATTGTTCTCTAAAATTACGTTCTATATTCTTCCTTTGCTAGAAAGAGACATTCTATCGAGTACTTAATGCATGAGATATTAATAGACATATTGGTTTTACCCAATAATCCTTTCTTAATTTAAAAAGAGCTGTCTAGTGAGCTCTCAAACTGGGTATTCATTAAAGATTTAATTCAGGTGTTAAATTTTTAAAAGCATACACAATTTTAAAAAAGTGTATAAAAATAAGGGATGACAGTGATTATTACTGTTACATTCGCATGATAAGTTAGACGTGATTTAAGCGTGCTAATGATGCAGCCAATTTTCATGGTTAGAAAATGCCAATTTAAAAGGACAACAACAGAGAAAAAGTTTAGTCCAACAGCCTTAACTTGAAACATGAAGACGCAGAACAGGGACAAGGATATCAGCATTTGGATTGCGTACGGGCTAGAATAGTGGAAATTGACGGTCCAAGTATGATCTGAACGGAACCTCCCATGTTCAGACAACAGCGCCCGAGAAAGCTTGTCACGGGGAATTACTATTGTGATGAATCTCAAACCAACCATGGAAATGCACAGACAATCCTTTGATGGGAAACTGTAAATTTAGACTATCGATCTTCTTTGAAGATGCCTCTAATCATCCTGAAATTAATTGGATGCATTTCATTTTTGGCTTCCATTTGGATTGATATTGACATCTCCAGTATTCAACTCAATTTGCCTTTTTTTTTAGAAAGAAAAAAAAAGTTTTTCTGGATCCATATCTTATCCCTCAAAATCCCCAGAGGGGCCCTCGCGTGAATGGTCCAACAATAGCACCTCTCACCGGTGACCCTTAACGTTCCAAATTCGAGTCTCCACTCCACTGGATTCCTCCGCACACTTAACGTGCTTGGGCCGGGTTGAGGCGCCGGGCCCGGGTCGCAGGAGATTAGCCGGACCCCATAAGAATTGACCCGGACACCCTGTGTCGACAAAAAAAAAAAAAAATCCCCAAAGGGATAATTCGTTAATTTGAACGAATTTGGGAATAACAAAATAAAATGCGAGCAGAGGAAAAAGCCATCCCACATCGGTTCTTGGGGGGGGGGTTTGGGGTTGGGTTATAAGTCCCTGGAAGGACCTCAAGAGTTGCTGGCTTTTGAGGTTTCTTCTGGAATTAGATTTACAATTTAACTTCCATAAAAAAAAAAAAAAAGAGCAGAGGAAAAAGCCAAATTGGGATTTGAACATGGAAGAAAGAGCCAAAAGATACAACATGGGGAACCAGAATAGTGCATGTGCATCTGCTTTCATTGGAGCCGTAAATAACCTTGCAATCGTTTTCAAAGTACAAATTGCATTCGCCGGAGATTAAATACCATTTCTTTTTTATCTTAAGATCTTTTCGTACAAACAAGACGTAGAGTCTGAAATTACTCCCCGTAGTTAATCCCCAAAAAAAAAAAAACTTACTCCATTTTCAGTATTTCAATGCAATTTCGCATTTATTTGCTGGGTAAGATTCCAATGTCACGTCTTGATGTTACAACTTAAACCAAGAAAAAATATCCATGCCATGCAAAATTTGCGTACAAACTTATTAAACAGCAAAGAATCACATATGGTGTGTACCATATTCCTATTCCTTTTATAGGGACCGCTGATATATATCTTCAGTATTTGCATTTCATTTTCATCAAGATCTCCTACATATCAATTTTTTTCCACCTATCTTCTCAAATGATTAAACCCCAAAATAAAGTAGTACACGAAGTTAATTTTCACTAAAATTACCTGGACTTGCGATAAGAAATGTTCGGTGGACAGAGTACTTAAATTTAGAGAACAAAATCCAAATCCAGCACCATTTTCTCTATAAGCCTGCAAAACCAGTAGGAAATGTTGTGGCACCAAAAAACAAATATATATATAATTTATAGAATGTAGTGAACCGGTTATATGCCAATTAAATGTGTAAACGAGTCTAATTAAATCTAATGCCGTGCTATTCAAGTTTGTTTGATTATTTTAACGAATTTAAAATTTTCTTCAGGTATGATTTATTTATTTATCAAATTGAACTCGAACGACCTTTTTTATCGAGTTTAAATATTACGATCTAACATAAAATGTTGCTTAATTTTGATTTGACTAAACCTATTAATTGGGTCATCTGAGGTGGAATTTAACAAGTCCAAACTCGGCTAATATAATTAGTACCACTTTCCAAACTCAAATTATGAGTTTCGAATTCATAAATGTGAAACTCATGCTCAGTTCACAAAATATTCGAGTTGTAAGTCTATTTCGGGTTTAACATAAATTCACTTATTGTTCCTTCATTTCTTTAATATAATTACTATAACTAGTAAGTTCTAGAGCTAATTTAACATCCACAGGTTGCAACATTAAAACTATACATAATTTAATAATAATTTGTTAAAAAGTATATAAACCAAGAATTTTTCAAAAATAATGTATCAAATTAGTTCAAAGTACATGGAAAATAGTAATAAACCATAATCAACAATTAAAACATCTTCAAAAGTCATTAATTTGCTTGTACTAAGATTTGTCTTTTTGAATATTTTGACATGATTTTGCGTATTTAATATTTCTTATATGTATTAATATATTTTGATACATAACTCATAAGCATAAAGTATTAGCATTAGTATTATATATATATATATATATATATATAGGGCAAATTATCGAATTGACCTTTGAACTCTTTGTCTAGATAAAAATAAGCCTCCCATCTATTTTTTGCTGACTTTAAGCCCTCAAACTTGTAAAATTGGGCACCCGTGACCTTTTTAGCCAGTTTCTCCAATTTTGCAACCGGAAGGCCAATTCACACGAATGCTAGTGTGCTTCTTCAAAGGGTATTTTTGTCCGCATTTTCTATTCAAAGGACCACGAGGAGCTGAATAAGCCGCTGTCGTAGACATGGTCCTTGCAGACGCAGCAGAAGAGCTTGACGTAGTCAACATCCACCGCGATGGCATGGAAGGAGGAAGGAGAAGAGCAGCCAGTATCGTCGTCCGCCTGCGCGGCGTGGGAAGTTGTGTGGAGTTGGTAGGAGACAGCGGCGCAGGCAATGCATGCGAACAATCTCGGGGACGAGGCCTTACAGGCGCCGCATTGCACAACCTCTTGACAGGGCTTCCGGCGAACGGAGACCCGGCCAAGGGGGCGGACCTCAAGGCAGTCTTGAAGGTTCCGAAAGGGGTCGGGTCCAAGTTTAGATCGGAGCTCCAATAAATGAGGACAAGGATGATTGAAGTCACTAGCAAAATTATTACTAGCAGAAATTGGCTTGCCGTAAGAAGAATTAGCAGTTTTATTAGACGTGGTATGGACAGGGCGTGAACGAGGGAAAGAAGCGTTTTGCTGGAAAAGGGATTTCTGAAGAGGGAAGTGGCTTCGATGATTTTTATGAGAGGATTTGGGTGATGATGACATTTGGTGAAGAAGAATAAGAAGAAAAGGGGAAAGAGTTGAGGAGGAGGATCGGAGGAGGGAGCAATAGTAATAAGAAAATGGGAATGTGAAGGAGATGGGTATAATTCATGGGAAAAGAGAATGGTGGTGCTATGGGTTTTTGCTTAGAAAAAATGCCTATTTGTTACTTCATGGGTTTTTGCTTAATAAATGCGAACAAAAATGTCCTTTGAAGAAGCACACTGGCATTCGTGTGAATTAGGCTTCCGATTGCAAAACTGGAGAAACTGGCTAAAAGGGTCACGGGTGCCCAATTTTACAAGTTCGAGGGTTTAAAGTCAGCAAAAAATAGATGAGGGGCTTATTTTTACCTGAACAAAGAGTTCAATGGCCAATTGGATAATTTGCCCTATACATATATATATATACACACACACACATTCGGATTAAAGTGTTGGATCTAATAAGGCGCAAACTTGGCTCATATTTAATTAAGACTTAATATTTAGGTCCAAATTCAACACACACTCAATGAAAGATTTGGTTTATCAAGTTTTTTCTCAAGTCGAGCGAATCTGAGTTTGAACTAACCCAACTTCATTTACAGGATACTTCTTGATTTGACCAGTTCACAAACAAAACTCGAGCGGGTTCTTGTCAATCCAAACTTCACTTAGACTATCAAGTAATTTGGTTTATCTTTTAACCCTAATATCAATCACAAATTAACAAAATACCATGTGCAATAACTCTTAATCTATATGTTTTCAGTAATCAGTTGAAAATTATAGATACTAGCATGAATTATGATTTTGAATCCCTGCACTCCAATAATGAAGTAGCCACGAAAGAATGAAACTAAACTAATCCCTCCCCACTTGCTCTTAGCCCGGCTTTTAACTAACACTAAGAGTAACCAACATAGGCGGCATGGGAATTTGAGAGGTCACAGTTGAGAAGAGTGAAAGTCTGGTGCTCTGCAGACTTTTGTGCATTTGGGTATTAAATGAGAGGAATTATTTTTCTCAATATGTTTTAAATCATGCAGGTACTTTTCATTAATTTCTCTTTATCACAGCAGATATCGTATCCGATTCGTTGATCTGTATTCTACCGGCCGTAATAAATCGCCTGAACGATAAAGCAAATTGAAATTAATGGAGCGGATGGTGTTGCCCGAGCTTATTTATGCTGCATTTACTAGAAAATCTTTTTGTGTCTCTCTTTTATTGGAAAATAGCCACTTTTTGGGATACCTTTTTTTTTTTTTCTCCGTTGATAGAGTGATGGTATCTCCAATATCCAGAATTGCTTTATATGTGTCAAGCAGCTGTAGCATTCAATTCTCTTTGTTTTTTTTTTTTGCTTTATTCTTTTTTTTTTTTTTGGGTTGTTCTCTCAATTTCACATCACAAAAGATTCTTCTAAACTACTGAATTGCCTAGCATAATAACACGTAGGCGTAATCGAGTACGGTCGAGATTATTACCCTGTTATTAAAATGCGATGAAGAATAAGCAAGTTAGATAAATAAATTGTTAAACTAGGCCTCGGTCAATAGTAAAACAAAATTAATTTCGAAGGGCCTATAATCATTTGTTAGTTCTTGTCGCCTGCCATGTTACATTTTCATTATTATCCACGAGAAAGAAAAGGACAAACTAGAATCTCCTTAATTGTAGTTCAGTTAAAAAATTAACTACTCCAAATTTTAATTATGGGTAAGATAAACAAATACAGCCGGGGTCAAAAAAGAAAAAAGAAAAAAGCAAGGAAGAAATCATATCATCATAAAAGAACAAAAGAGAGAAAAACCGGCCCGGGGGGTGGGGGTCTGGGTCTCCGCGGCAAATGGTCGTTGCTCTGAGTGTAGTCAGCTTGCATGTGCTGAGAATGGAATATGTTTTTTGAATTCTCAAAATTCAAAAAGAGGAAAATCCACCCAAGGCCCCACTTGCTTGGCTAGTTGCTTAGATTATAGTTAAAAAAACAAAATATCCGCCAAATGCACCTCTGACACGGGTTGTTCTTGTTCTATATGTGCCGTGCTGACTCAGCATGACTCCAAAATTAAATTTAGCAGAAGTCAAAAAAATGTCAACCAGTGTCAGCCTTGTGTCAGTCCTGGCTGTGCTGACTGTGCACGGCTGACAGGTGCCGAACCTGTGCAATAATAATAAATAAAACCTAACTACCACTTAAAACAATCAATAATCAATTCGAGTATTGGAGCAGGGACTCTAGGTGTGCAATGGGTTACTTGATTCACCCTGTTCCCGAAGAGTTTGCTTAATCCGATATACCTGAATAAACTATTTAACTGAATTCCCTAACTAGTAGACAGTGGTAAGCAGGGTCGTCTCCTCAGGGACTAGCAAGATATTTTGTTTCTTTCCAAATCAAGATGAATTGGGGGGTTTTGGTATCAAATGCCAAATAAACAAATTAAATGCAGAAAATAATTGATTAAAAGAAATAACTAAGAGAAACTCTAGCCAAGGGTATACTTCAGAAATGGTTCATGCACTGATCATCGATGCAGAAATAATTCCAACATTTATTAATAGATTGGTTATAGTTGTCTCGCACGCGCTAAACAACCAACTCTTCCTTAATTTATCGATAGCTAAAGTACGACCGTTAGCTATTTCTCTAACCCAAAAACAACCCTAGGTACGACCGTAGGAGTTAATTTCTGGATTGCATTAATAATTAGAAAGGCCCAATCCTAACCAATAAACACGCTACGAGAGTTTATTTAAGCTAGATCATATATTCCCCTGACATAAACCCAATTATACCAGTTGCTACTAGAATAGAGGTAACGAACAATTACGGATTCAATTACCCCTATTTAGCAAGAAAGTCTCTATGAATAATTAATTATTGCGCACTAATCAATCATACATAAGAACTATAACAATTAAGAGCAGGGAGTATATGAATACCAATAAACGGAGAAAATAATTAACAATGGCTTAGATCTCACAGTAATCGATGAACCAATTCGTCAGTTGCCCCTTTGACTAGAATTTGGGGTTTAGTTCCTCATTAGTGGAAATTAGGCCGCGCGTGGAGAATTGAGAAAGGTGTGCAACTCGATTCTCTCGCTTCGATACACCACAGAAGGGAAGAAAAACACGAGATTGTTTCTGCTCTCCAATTCAATTCACGCACGGTAGGACAACCAAAAGCAAAGTCAACAATGGCGGCTCCTTTAAGCTTTCCTTCTTCTCCCACACAAGAAACATACGAGAGATTGGAGAATTGTTTTCATTTCTCAATTTGGTCAAAGAACAATGAAAAGCTCACAGAATCCCCAAAGTCAACAAAAGTGGTTGTTGTCTGCTGCCTTTCTCTCTACAAAGCTGCGGCACTCCAGTGTCCCTCCAAAAACAAAGAAAAAGACTACCCTTTAACCTAAGCCGCGCGAGAGATAAAAATACAATCCCCACAATAGCCGAAAAATTGTTACTTGTTCCCAATTTGCAGCCAGACTCCTTAAAATATATTAAAATAAAATCTATTACAATTAGGTTTCTTCAGCTTCTCAAACGGGCCCCACGTCCGATGAATCTTCTAAAAGTTGAATTTAAGCACTTTTCAGCAACCATTCCTGCAATTAGCACCAAAACAAAATATCAGTAGAATCCACCCAATTAACGGAAATATTTAGTCAATTAATTGTGCAATAATGCCCAAAATACCCACTAAAATGCAACCTATCAATCTCCCCCACACCTGAACTATGCTTGCCCTCAAGCATAATTAACTCAGAAGTACAATCAAGATGCTAAGCAAATCACAGCAGTTCATACCAAGAATGGCATTCCAAGATCCCTAATAACCCCATCGAAGTCAGAATATACCAAATCAACAACGCTCACAGTTTAAAGTGCACTCATTCACTCCAAAGTGCATATGAATGTATATTAAGATGGCTCTCAACTCAATACAATAGAATGACACTACCATAAGCTTGCTCATATATCATATCTCCACCACTTACTCATGAATTTAAATGCAGCAATCAAGGGACTCGCAAGGTTGTAATGGGGTTAGGGTGAGAAGGTAGGATAAAAAGGAGTCAAGAGGGTGTAAAAGTATAAAAGAAGTGCTCAGAAATTCATTACACAGATTCTTGCACATTGGGAACTTCAAGGCATCTCGACCATTACACAAGTGAAGTAGATTAGCACTTGCCGCAACCTTCGACTTTTCTTTTCTCCTCCTTTCATTCATCTACTTCCTTTTTTTTTTTTTTTACGATAACACCCAACCAGCACCATAGAAATCAATTTTACTTGTTGATTTCCTGCACTTTGTCTTCTTTTCACATTTTCCTTTCTTTTTTTTCTTTTTTTTTCTTTCTCTCTTTTCTTTTTTCGATACATAAATGGGTGTAATGCCCCTCGAATAGTACTCCAAAAGTCCGTATAATGAAATCAAAGCACTTCTTCACACGAGGTTCAAAAAGAAAGTCTAAAAAGGTTTCACGGCTAAGAGCTGGGGTCTCAAACAAAGAATATGAGTTAAGGCTCAACTTGGCTCCCTAATGGTAGTAAATAATCCAAGGGCTAGTTTTGAGAAAGTCAAAAAATGGTTCATTCCTAGGTGCCCTATCATTTCAATGCATTAAACTCATTTAAATGTGGTATTGACATGCATAACCGAGCAAGTTCTAGAATGACAAACCATGTGCACTAACCACTCAAAAAGGAAAATTAGGCTCAAAAATCGCACGAGTGGTCAAATTTATGTCAAGTTCAGCATATTCATCAATCAACTCAGTATCACGGAAAATAGAACACCCCATGGCATGAACTTACTATGTACGCTCATATCCCAATTTGCATTCATCATCGTTTAAAGAAAGGAACTACTAAGGCAAGGAAGAACTTAATCAAACAACTAAAAACACAACCAAAACATAGTTAACCCTCCCCCACACCTAAACCTTACATTGCCCTTAATGTAACCAAAGTAAGACCAAATCAGAGTTATTGGGGCAATGACACTTCCCTTAAAACGGAGGAGGGCAGAAATGAATCACGGTTGTGGAGGAAAAGACGGGCGGAAGCCCACTTGATGGAGATACTGCGCTATATTCTGGGCCATCCCGCCCATTTGACGCTCCATCCGATCCATACGAGTGTCCATGTGCTGCATCTGGAACCGGAGGGCCGCTAGCTGGCTATCGACGGAGGAAGATGGCGGAGGTGCCGAAGAGGATGGTCCGGGTGCATCCGTGGACCGACCACCAGCCTCCGGGGCAGCGGATTTGGAAGCTTTGCGCTTCGGAGGAACGGAGATTGGCCCAGGGGGAGCAAACTGGAAAACGCCATTCACCTGTCTCACAAGACCCATTTTCTCCAAACAAACCAAATCAAGGGGCTCCATAATACAAGCACGATGTAAGTTATGATTATTCAAGTCCAAAACCCCAAGATTCACAGCTAACTGAGTGATAAAGGAGCCTAAGATTAATGGCTTATTTTTCTTACTTAGCACAGTTCGGAGGTGGAGGACAAATCAGCTACCCAAATTGACCCTAGTCCGAGTGACCATGCACCAAACGAAAAAGAACTCGGGCTTGGTCAGAGTACCTGAGCTATCCTTCCTACCTGAGAAACTATATGCCATGAATCTATATAAATAACGATAGGCGGCGCTCTTAAGATAAGAAGCCTTAGACTGACTGGGGTCATAGCATTGCCGGTCAACTGACAAACCACTCCAATAATCAAGGTAATGAGAGAAAAATGGCTCCGTGTACTCGCACGCACTGTGCATATACTCCTCACTCTGGGAGTAAGGAATATCAATAAACCCAAGAGCCAAATTAAACTCAGTTATAGATTGGGTGAACTCTCTACCCATTAATCGAAACCTCACTATCCCAGGAGTGATAACAGAGAATTCATCAGGGATATTAAATTCAAAGGTAGCATAGAATTCCCACGTGAGTTCAGTAAAAGCAGGTAGATTGATAGAAGCATAGCGGGTCTAACCTACATTAGTCAAGTGCTGCGTGACCTCATCCCTCAGGTTTAGCATATCAAGCGTAGGGCCATGGATATATTTACAAGGAATTATCTTCCTTGTGCAAGCCGAGGCATACCGCTCCTTGTCGGCAGCCCGGGTGAAGGTCAAATGGCCGCCAAAGTGGGCCGGAGAGGAGATATGAACCTCCCTATTCCGTCCAAGGCGGGTACGGGGCCTTCCAGGCCCAGTCGATGGGGCAGGTCCCTCTAAGGGGACCGTAGGCTGAGGGGTGGAAGTGGAAGGCTTGCTCTTGCCTTTTGTTTTTGGTTTTGTCATTTGAGATCAGAGGGCAGGGCAAAGGCTAGGTGAAATTGGGTAAAATGGAGCGGTAGCTAGTCAACAAAGCAAGGGGTCCCCAAACACAGCTCCAAACACCAACAATTGCACAAATAGAAACTAACAAACCCAAAAATCAATTAAGTTGATAAATAATAAAATCTTCACCCAAAAACCAATTAAACATGGAAACCACGTAAACTTCCCCAAATGCTACCAAATAACCTCAAAAATTACTTAATTAAACAAACGCAGCAAAATTCCTCCAAAAACTAATTAAACAGGCAACCAGGGTAAAAATGCCCCCCAACTATCACTGAGTGTGCACAAAATTTGACAATTAGTTAGCAATCACCCACGGATATAGCACAGCACCCAAAATCAGGCACAAAATATCTATTCCAGCTAGTAACTAAAAAGAATCTGGCCTCAGCTACGAAAATAAAATCTGGCCTCAGCTATTTAGTGACAGAAATTTAAAGAGAGATATCACCAGGGGGAATCACCGGTAGTTGTATGGGTGGAAAAGAAAAAAAAACGCATACGCAGGTGGCACTAGAGGCGGAGGAGGGCGGAGCGCGGTTTCTCCTGTGGTCGCTTGCGCGCACAGAGGAGTCGTTCGGCCACTGCTGGGCGCGCAGTAGGCGAGCTGCGCGCGCGGAGGCCGCGCGGCTGGAGCTGCTAGTTGCGCGCCTTGGCTGCTGCTGGAGCTGGAGCTGGACGCGGAGGAGGCGGGCAAGCAGAGGGGTCGCGCGAGGCTGGCTGCGTGCGGCGCTGCAAGTGGCAGCGCACGGATGCTGTGCGCCTGTCTGCTCGGTGCGCAGGTGGCGGCGCACAGGGCTGCGTCGCGCGGAGGGCAGCGCGCTGGGCGGCAGGCGCGATGGCGGCGCGCTGGGCTGGTTGACGGTGTGCGAAGTGGCGGCGGTGGGCAAGGGGAAAAAAAGGAAGAAGAAGAAGAAGAAAAAGAAAGAAAAGGAAGAAGAAAGAAGAAAGAAAGAAAAAAGGAAGAAAAGAAGAAGTAGGGCTACGGAAGTTTGTTTTTTTTTTTTTTGAATAAGGGCAATTTCGTCTTTTCGCCCCCCCCCTTTTTTTTTTTTTTGCTTGAACGTGACCACCTGGCGTGGGCACGCTCAACTGCTATAAAGTCCGCAGATTCTAAACAAAAGTTTCTTTCCCTCCGGCGTGACCATTTGGAGTGGGCACGCCTAACTGCCATAGAGCCCGCAGAATCTGATTGAAAATTTCCTCCGTCAGGCGTGACCATTTGGCGTGGGCACGTCTAATTACCATAGAGTCCGCAGAACCTGATCGAAAATTTCCTCCGTCAGGCGTGACCATCTGGCGTGGGCACGTCTAACTACTATGGAGTTCGCAGAACCTGAGCGTAAATTCCTTTTAACCGCTAATTCCCTGCCACCAAACATCAAACCATTAATTGACACTAACACTTAACTAAAACTTCAAAAATGCACGAAAACTAAAACAAATAGTTTTGGGTTGTCTCCCAAGTAGCGCCTTTCTTTAATGTCTTTGGCTAGACATGGCCAAAACCCTCAAGCATGATAAAGTGGATCTTGGAGGTGTTCAACATCTACTTCTTCAACATAGAAACCCTCATAATAAGGTTTGAGATGATGGCCATTCACCACGAACTTTTTCTCCGTTTTCAAACTTTGGATCTCCACTGCACCATAATGGAACACATTAGAAACGACAAATGGACCAATCCAACGAGAACGCAACTTACCGGGAAAAAGTTTAAGCCTTGAGTGATACAAGAGAACCTTTTGCCCCACTACAAAAGTTTTCCTAGAAACCTGCTGATCATGAAAGATTTTACTCTTTTCTTTATAAATCGTGGCATTCTCATACGCTTCATTTCTTATCTCCTCTAACTCTTGTAGCTGCAATTTCCTTTGGACCCCTGCTTCATCTAATCCCATGTTACACTGCTTCACTGCCCAAAACGCCTTGTGTTCGAACTCCACGGGGAGATGGCAAGCCTTACCGAAAACAAGTCTATAAGGAGACATCCCAATTGGCGTCTTATACGCGGTTCTATACGCCCATAGTGCGTCTTCTAGCTTTAAACTCCAATCCTTCCTATCCAGACGCACCATCTTCTCCAAAATCGACTTGATTTCCCTGTTTGATACCTCGGCCTGGCCGTTTGCCTGCGGGTGATACGGTGTGGATACCTTATGGAGTACACCGTATTTTCGAAACAAGGCAGTAATAGTCTTGTTGCAGAAATGTGTTCCTCTATCACTAACTACAGCTCTTGGCATTCCAAAACGGACAAAGAAATTAGACTTTAAGAACTCTGCAATCACTCTAGAATCATTAGTACGGGTGGCTTTGGCTTCCACCCATTTAGAGACATAATCTACAGCAAGTAAAATGTATAGGAAACCAAAAGATGGGGGAAAAGGACCCATAAAATCTATCCCCCAAACATCAAAAATTTCAACAAATAACATGGGGGTTTGAAGCATTTGGTCCCTACAAAAAATATTCCCCACCCTTTGACACCTATCACAGGATTTACAGAACAAATAAGCATCTTTGAACAGGGTAGGCCAGAAAAAATCACTCTCCAACACCTTGCGAGCTGTTCGTTTGGGCCCAAAATGCCCTCCACATGCAAACGAATGACAGAAATTTAAAATGGAGTGAAATTCACCTGCACTTACACACCTCCTGAGCACTTGATCCGAACATTGTCTCCAAAGGTACGGGTCGTCCCAAATGTAATATTTGGCATCACTCTTCAACTTGTCTCTCTTAGCCTTTGGCCACTCTGTAGGCAGTTGATTAGTCACTAAGAAATTTACTAAATCGGCATACCAGTGTACAGACGAGTTAATAGCAAGTAGTTTCTCCTCTGGAAATGCCTCCCTCAATGGTGGCTCCTCCTTATGAGCAAGCAGGCGGCTCAAGTGATCAGCGACTAAGTTTTCTGCCCCACTTTTATCCTTAATCTCCAAGTTAAACTCTTGAAGAAGCAGGATCCATCTGATGAGCCTTGGTTTAGCATATTTCTTCGTCATCAAATATCTCAAGGCTGCATGATCAGAAAAAACTATTACTTTTGCACCTAACAAGTAAGGTCTAAATTTTTCTAGTGCAAAAACCACAGCTAGCAATTCTTTCTCCGTTGTAGAGTAGTTGAGCTGAGCTCCATTTAATGCCTTCGATGCATAATAGATTGCATGTGCAGCTCTGCCAATCCGTTGCCCCAGCACCACTCCCACTGCATAATCACTCGCGTCACACATTATCTCAAATGGGAGGCACCAGTCTGGAGGTTGGATAACAGGTGGTGATGTCAATGACTCCCTCAACCTGTCAAATGCCACTTTGCACTCTTTGGTGAAGTCAAATGCCACATCTTTTTGCAACAGTTTGAACAGGGGCGCTCCAATTTTGGAGAAATCTTTGATGAATCTCCTGTAGAACCCTGCATGACCCAAAAAGGAGCGCACCTCCCACACACTTGCGGGGTAAAGTAAAGCAGAAATAATATCGACTTTTGCCTTGTCTACCTCTATACCTCTGGCCGACACTACATGCCCTAAAACAATACCATGATCTACCATGAAATGACACTTTTCCCAATTTAACACTAAATTTGTCTCAATGCACCTCTCCAAAATTAAAGCTAAATTATCAAGACATTCATCAAAACTATCTCCATACACACTAAAATCATCCATAAACACCTCAATAATTTTTTCTATATATTCAGAGAATATACTTACCATACACCTCTGAAAAGTTGTTGGGGCATGGCAGAGGCCGAAAGGCATCCTCCGATATGCAAATGTACCGAAGGGACAGGTGAAGGTAGTTTTCTCCTGATCCTCTGGTGCTATTGCGATTTGAAAATAACTAGAGAAACCATCAAGAAAATAATAATAGACACGGCCAGCTAACCTTTCTATCATCTGATCAATAAAAGGTAGAGGGAAGTGGTCCTTCTTTGTCACAACATTCAGACGCCGATAGTCAATGCACTGGCGCCATCCTGTGGGTTCCTCACCGGGACCATCTCACCCTCTTGGTTCTCTTCAACTGTTACTCCCGCCTTTTTCGGGACTACTTGCACTGGGCTCACCCAGGGATTATCTGAGATGGCGAAAATGATCCACACTTCTAGGAGTTTAAGTATCTCCTTCTTCACCACCTCCATCATCAGTGGGTTTAATCTCCGTTGCGCCTGCCTCACTGGTTTTGCATCCTCCTCAAGCCGGATTCGATGCATACATAAAGAGGGGTTAATTCCCTTGATATCTGCTACGCTCCACCCAATTGCCTTCTTATGATCCCGAAGAAGACGAATTAGTCTGTCTTCTTGCCCTGGTGACAGGTGTGCAGATATGATGACTGGCAGTGTCTCATTGTCCCCGAGAAAAGCATACTTCAAATGCTTTGGGAGAGGCTTGAGCTCCAACTCAGGCGCCTGCACAATAGAAGGCAACAATTTTGCCTGAGTTTCTGATACAAAAACAGAAGTAAGCTCATACCTTGGAGAAATTGGTGGGAGCGAATGCAGTGCTCCAACAACTCGGTATAACTCATCACTCAATTCTACATCAGGAGTTGCTCCCAACTCAAGATGTTTGGCTAATGCCACTACCAGTGCATCAACCCCATCCAATTCAAATATTTCCTGTACAAGGGGCTCGACAACACTTAAAGCATAGACAGAGTTAGTCTCATTTGGTTACTTCATCGTTTCAAAAATATTAAAATTTACAATTTCCCCATCAAATTCCATTGACAAGGTACCCTCATTTACATCTATTTTCGTCCTAACAGTGCTTAAAAATGGCCTACCTAACAAAATAGGAGACAGATTTAGTGCCCTTTCATCCCCCATGTCTAGGACATAGAAATCTGCAGGAAAAACTAACTCATTGACCTGTACCAAAACATCTTCAACTAACCCTTCTGGGTAAGCATTGGTACGGTCTGTAAGTTGGATTATAATGTCTGTGCCTTTTAACGGGCCAAGATTTAGAGAAGCATATATCGTCTTAGGCATAACATTAATTGACGCCCCCAAATCCAACATTGCTTTCCTAATTGGAGTACCTCCTATCTTACAGGGAATGGTGAACATACCTGGGTCTCCACATTTTGGTGGGAGTTTTCTCTGAAGTATAACTGACACGTTTTCTCCCACCGCCACTCGTTCATCTTCCCTTAGCTTCCTCTTGTGGGTGCACAAGTCTTTCAAAAATTTAGCATACTTCGGTATCTGTTTGATTGCATCCAACAGGGGAATGTTGATCTCCACTTTCCGAAACACATCCAAGAGCTCTTTTTCCTTCTCTACCTTCTTTGTCTTTTCCAACCTGCAAGGAAAAGGGGGTAAGTTAGAGCTAATAGTGAGTGGAGAGGTGGAGGTTACCTTAGAATCCTCACGAACACGTCCTTCCTCCTCAATTTCCTTTTCTATCTGCTCCTCGCTTTTGCTTTTTGAATTTTTCACTTTAGGCCCTTCCAACTCCTTGCCACTCCTCAGCGTCATGGCACTTATATTCCTGAGATTTACCTCGGGTTGCGATGGCAGTTTCCCATAAACGTGAGACTCCAAGCGGTTGATGGCAGTTGCCAGTTGACTTATTCGAACATCTTGGTCCTTCTTGTCAGCTTTGGTGTCCTGCTGGAGCTGCGCGGTATTCGCGGGCCAAGGATCTGATCTCCTGTTGAATTTGTGTAGTAGTCGTGGCCAGGTTGGTAGTAGTCGTGGCCAGGTTCTTGACTAGGTCCTCCAAGGAGCTTCCTGTATTAGAGGATGAGGGTTGAGATTTTGGCTGCCAAGACTGGTGGAATCCTGGTGGACGATTCGGGAATGAACCTTGTTGCCTGTTCCCATAACTGAGATTGGGATGGTCTCTCCAACCGGGGTTGTATGTGTTGGAATACGGGTCATACTGCCTGCGGGGCGCGGGCACGCCTCAGGCCATATTTACCTGTTCCGCCCCGTCCTCTTGCAGGATGGGGCACGAATCCGTGCAGTGGTCCATGCTAGTACAGATTCCACACACCTTTGCTCGCGGTGTGTCTCTCATGGCCAATTGCCTGACTGCAGACGTCAACTCTGACAGTTGCTGCTGGATGGATGACGTCTCTGCCTCATTTACTCTACGGGTAGGATTGCTCTCACGGAAGCCGAACTGCTGAGAGTTTTCTGCCATGGCTTCAATAAGGTCCCACGCTTCCCTCGGTGTCTTGTTCGCCAGGGCTCCTCCACTCGCAGCGTCAATAATACTCCTGTCAGTTGACTGGAGTCCCTCATAGAAGTACTGAATCAACAGTTGTTCACTAATCTGATGCTGTGGGCATCTAGGGCACAACTTGTTGAACCTTTCCCAAAAATCGTACAATGACTCCCCGGAGTACTGCTTGATGCTGCAAATCTCCTTACTCAAACTTGCAGCCCGGGATGCGGGGAAAAATTTCTCCAAAAATTTCTTTTTCAATTGTGCCCACGTGGTGATACTACCTGCAGGCAGGTAGTATAACCAATCCTTCGCTGCATCCTTGAGAGAGAAGGGGAAGACTCTCAGTCTTATTTGCTCCTCAGTGACCCCAGGAGGTTTCATGCTAGAGCAAACCACTTCGAATTCCTTGACATATTTGTGGGGTTCTTCACCAGAAAGACCATGGAACGAAAACAGGAGCTGAATCAACCCCGATTTCAGCTCGAAAGAGATATTTTCAGCCAGAGTGGGGAACGTGATGCACAAGGGCAGATGAGTCAGGTCTGGGGTAGCAAGCTCCCTTAGTGTCTGGGTGTTGGCCATGCTAAATTCGTCTTCTACTGACTCGTTTGTAGAAAATAAGTGCCGTTCTTTTCGTTTCTTGGTCTCTTGCCTTCGCCTACGCGCTGCCTTCTCAACCTCAGGATCGTATACCAAGTCACCTGTGCGAGAAGAACGGGGCATAAACTAGTAAAAATACCAAGAAAAATAAAAATAAAATAAAATAAAATAAATATTGAATTCAAAAAGAAACAAATAATTCAGACGCCAGTCCCCAGCAACGGCGCCAAAAATTGACAGGTGCCGAACCTGTGCAATAATAATAAATAAAACCTAACTACCACTTAAAACAGTCAATAATCAATTCGAGTACTGGAGCAGGGACTCTAGGTGTGCAATGGGTTACTTGATTCACCCTGTTCCCGAAAAGTTTGCTTAATCCGATATACCTGAATAAACAATTTAACTGAATTTCCTAACTAGTAGACAGTGGTAAGCAGGGTCGTCTTCTCAGGGACTAGCAAGATATTTTGTTTCTTTCCAAATCAAGATGAATTGGGGAGTTTTGGTATCAAATGCCAAATAAACAAATTAAATGCAGAAAATAATTGATTAAAAGAAATAACTAAAAGAAACTCTTGCCAAGGGTATACTTCAGAAATGGTTCATGCACTGATCATCGATGCAGAAATAATTCCAACATTTATTAATAGATTGGTTATAGTTGTCTCGCACGCGCTAAACAACCAACCCTTCCTTAATTTATCGACAGCTAAGGTACGAC
Organism: Coffea arabica; assembly: GCF_036785885.1. NCBI lineage: Eukaryota > Viridiplantae > Streptophyta > Magnoliopsida > Gentianales > Rubiaceae > Coffea > Coffea arabica. Next base: position 44,756,956 of record NC_092310.1, on the reverse strand, counting down.
CGTTAGCTATTTCTCTAACCCAAAAACAACCTTAGGTACGACCGTAGGAGTTAATTTCTGGATTGCATTAATAATTAGAAAGGCCCAATTCTAACCAATAAACACGCTACGATGGTTTATTTAAGCTAGATCATATATTCCCCTGACATAAACCCAATTATACCAGTTGCTACTGGGATAGAGGTAACGAACAATTACGGATTCAATTACCCCTATTTAGCAAGAAAGTCTCTATGAATAATTAATTATTGCGCACTAATCAATCATACATAAAAACTATAACAATTAAGAGCAGGGAGTATATGAATACCAATAAACGGAGAAAATAATTAACAATGGCTTAGATCTCACAGTAATCGATGAACCAATTCGTCAGTTGCCCCCTTGACTAGAATTTGGGGTTTAGTTCCTCATTAGTGGAAATTAGGCCGCGCGTGGAGAATTGAGAAAGGTGTGCAACTCGATTCTCCCGCTTCGATACACCACAGGAGGGAAGAAAAACACGAGATTGTTTCTGCTCTCCAATTCAATTCACGCAAGGTAGGACAACCAAAAGCAAAGTCAACAATGGCGGCTCCTTTAAGCTTTCCTTCTTCTCTCACACAAGAAACATACGAGAGATTGGAGAATTGTTTTCATTTCTCAATTTGGTCAAAGAACAATGAAAAGCTCACAGAATCCCCAAAGTCAACAAAAGTGGTTGTTGTCTGCTGCCTTTCTCTCTACAAAGCTGCGGCACTCCAGTGTCCCTCCAAAAACAAAGAAAAAGACTACCCTTTAACCTAAGCCGCGCGAGAGATAAAAATACAATCCCCACAATAGCCGAAAAATTATTACTTGTTCCCAATTTGCAGCCAGACTCCCTAAAATATATTAAAATAAAATCTATTACAATTAGGTCTCTTCAGCTTCTCAAACGGGCCCCACGTCCGATGAATCTTCTAAAAGTTGAATTTAAGCACTTTTCAGCAACCATTCCTGCAATTAGCACCAAAACAAAATATCAGTAGAATCCACCCAATTAACGGAAATATTTAGTCAATTAATTGTGCAATAATGTCCAAAATACCCACTAAAATGCAACCTATCAACGGCCCTGACTGACAAAAGTCTAACAGCACTGCTTTTGTGTCGGTCCGAGCCGTGCTGACTGTGCACTGCCCGGACTGATGCGTCTGTGCCTGTCAGTCCTGGCCGTGCACAGTCAGCACGGCTCGGACTGACATCAGTCCGAAAAAATGAAAAAAAAAAAAAGAAAGGAGAGAGTAGTTTCAAGACACTTTTCGTGTGTCCAAAAGAACAACACCCCTTTATGAATGGAATAAATGAATCACTTTTTATTAGGAAGTTTTCCTTGTACGCCGGACAAAATGATGACGTGTCACTGTTTTGGTTGTTGATGCGGAAACTAATGCTTCTTGGCTGTGTTTAGGTACGTTTGGTTTATGCGTTGAATGATCTAAGGTGATCTTATATTATAGGATGTACAACATTTATGGCATATTGTACGAGTTTCTTCAATGGGTCTACGGTAGACTTGATATAGAGACTAATTGCCCATTGCTACCTGGACTTCTTAATGGTACATAATTAAACGTTGACCAGGATTTCTTTTTTTTTTATTTCAATTTTGTCAAAATTAAACGTTGACAAAATTTAATATTTTATAGGTGCCCTGTTAGATAGATCGTATTGGTATTTATCTTTGTTTTATGTCATTTGGATTCAACCAATGTGCATCAACTTTTCTAAAGGTTAATTAATCAAGTATTTAGTCGAGAGAGAGGATTGGGTAGAATAAATTATAAATAGGATATTTTGAATTTAAAATTTCTAACTTAAATAAAATGTATTTATTTGATGGAGTTTTAGATAAACAACCACTAGGGGACAACATTTAATGCATGTGGTACAAGCTATGGGCAATACTATTTCGCATGCCTTGAAAGAAACACATACAATCACGCAATTCATAACTTATATTCAATTATATTGTACAGCAAAAACCTAAAAACCTAAACTCTAAACCATTAACGCAAAAACCCTAACTCTAAAACCTAAAAATCTAAAAACCCAACTTTAAAACATTTTAGAGGTGCATTTGGCGGATGCTTTTTTTTTTACCTATAAACTAAGCAATTAGCCAAAGTTTGACGCCTGAAAATATTTATTTTTGAGAAATAGTTAATGGAGCTTTTCCCTAGTAGCACTGAATAACTGGGAAAAAGTTTGAGTCTCAACATTTAACATGGCAGCATTGCGTAAATAAAACAAATGTACTCGGAAATAAAAAATATTTTGTCTGCTTTAGCATATTGCACGCATAAAATCGGGGTGATGTTATTCGGATTTTTATCACTGATACTTGATTTATGATTTTCTTGTATCTTGGCAATTTGGTAGATAGAGCAATAGCCATTGTCAAATATTGGTGTTTGTTTACTGCTTATGCTTGAGAACAAGTATGGTTTAGGTGTGGGGGGAATTGATAATGTGCGATTTTATCATTTATTTTATTATTAATTTTCCCTATTACCTGACCCGATATGGATTAATTATTAGATTCTACTCACTTTTCGTAGTTTACATTTATTTCAGGGAGTAAAACGAAAATACGATAACAAGTGCCAATTTGTCAGGAAAGGAGCCCAAGTCACAGAACTTAGCCTAAGGACATTGTTGGCAAAGAAAAAAATCTTTTGCCCTTTCTTTTGGCAACGGCTGAACCGAAGAGGGGTTGTTCCTTTCCCTTGGGAAGCCGCCGCACAAGGCAGCAGCAATAGATAGGAACTAGAATTGGAATTGCAGGGAAGGAGCACTAGCAAGGAACTCTTGTTGACTTTTCCCTTAGGATTTCTTCTTTTGCTTTTTCTTACACATGACCAGGAGGAATGAAGCATCAGCCTTTGACTTTTCCTTTGTAACTTTTGGTTGCTTTTCTTCCTCCGTATGTGTAGACAAGACGGAGACCAGAATTTGCTCCCTGTAGCTTGTTCTTCCTTGGTAATTTGAACGAATTGAATTTACCCACTTGATGGCCGCAGCTCTTGTTTCAATTTCCTGTGGGTTTTTTTCATCAAATATGAGCTAATTTTCCCACTCCAGTCAAGGAACAACGGAGGCTCTGGTTCGCCTAAAAATTGTGAGATTGATTTAATTTTATCTTTTTCTTTATTTATTGGTATTCGCATATTCCTTAGTTGTAGTACTTATGATTATTTAATTAATTGATTGTGTTGAATTCGGATAATTAGTTAATTTGGTAATCTATTGTCAATTAGGGCATTTAAATCCGTAATTATTTAATTGCCTTGAAATAGTGACAACTGACATGATTGGATTTGTGTCAGGGGGATATGCGGGCTAATATGAAATAACCTTGGTAGTGCGTTATTTGGTTAGAATAGGCCTCCTCTAATATATAAGGCAATTGGGGAATTAAATCTCATGGGCGTATATAGAATTATTTCTCAATTAGAGTAATGATTAACGGGCGTACCTTAATCACCGACACAGTAAGGAGGGGTTGACTGTCATCGTTTGTTTGACAGTTATAACATATTTATTGGTAAATAATTGAAATTGGCTTGTGCATCGATGATCAATTAGATGAACCATTGTTGAAGTTATTTCTTAGTTAGATCCTTAATTATCACCCATTTTATTTTAGTAATTTGTTATTTAATTTTTGGTAGTTTCTTAGATTTTATTTGAATTTCTTTGATTGTCACATTCTGCACAAAAACACCCCCTTTGTTACTGTGAATTTGAAAAGAAACAGTTACACCTTGTCCCTGTAGATTCGATCCTGTTTACCACTATCCACAAAAATTAATTGTAACTGAACAGATTTTATTATTGCACAGACCGACAACCCTGTCACTGTGTTATAAAAATCACTACAATAGCACAAAGCTTTTCAAAAGATTATGTGAAGAAGCTATTTGCAATAGTATACTACATTGATACTTTTTATTATCATGTGATGTACTTAAAATAAAAATATAGTTAAAATATAAAAAAGTAATTAAAAAAGTATTTATGATGCAAGCAAAATATTACTATTTAAAAAACATTTTGGTATCCAAAAATTATCAATGAGAAATTAAAGAGCCAATTTTTGCAAATTATTGTCAACCTTCCACAAATTAAGACTAATTTAAACAGCTGTATTATGCAATCATAGACTTACAACCCACAAGGCCAGACAATTTCTTTTTAAATTCTATACTAGGCCATTCGGTGGCAATCAAAGAGTCCAGAACATACGTCAAGAGACTGGGCCGAAAATTGGCAAAGCAACGCCTATCTTAATGGCAAAAGCTAGGCTTGTTAACGGTCTAGACCCGGATCTGACCCGGATCCGTCAATTTTTTACGGGTCTGGGTAGGGATATAATTCCGTTACCCGGACCCGAATCCGGATCCGTTTTGTCAAACAAAAAAAGGATCGAATACAGAATACATCATTCCGATCCGTATTGAACCCGTATCCGGATATAAAATAGATATATATATACCAATAATATATCCCAAATTTACTTCTATACCCCAAAGGCCCAAACAACTAAATATTATTCACGGACATGCAGAGCCTTTGGCATATACAACACCTGTTGCAAAAGTATGAATTCGAATCTTACAAAAAGTATTTATCAATGCTAAACATTTTATCTAGAAGATGTTAATTAACACATGCAATATAGCCCAGCTAAGACTTTAACCAAGTGACAACATTGAAATAATACTTGTTGGACAAAATTAAATTGACCTTTCTTTATAAAAAAAAAAAGTAGTATTTTTTCTAATTTTGTTGTAAAACAGGTTTCAGCTATTTTTTCGGGTAGACCCGGACCCGGATCCGGATTCGAGTAGATCCGTCGGATCCGAGTCCGGAACATAGAGTAGAAGACCCGTCGGGTAAACGGACCGGATACGGAACCGGTATAGTATAACGGGTCCGAATCCGGAATAATAAATTCTGGCCCGGATTCGACCCGTTGACAAGTCTAACAAAAGCCCCTCATTTAAGGTCACTTCAAAGTGATGGCCGCGGTGTTCTACGATGTTGCCGCTGCTGGTTGGTCCTGTGGGCCGACTTACACCGGTGCCCAATTCCGCGGAAGCTATCCTGCATCGTTGATGTGAGTACTATTTTCCTAGTCGGACTGGGAGGGAATGAGAAGGGGCAGGAAGGGGTAAAAGAAAAATGGTCATTATCACTTTATCTTTAATTTCATTATTAACTAGTTTTGTACCCGTTCGTTGAACGGAAATCGTCGAAAAATAATAAACTTTAGTCAATTTATAAAAATATCGATATAAAATACATATTTAATATATAATCTATTATAACTTGTCTTAAGTATATTACTATGTGCGCATTATAATGTAAAGTATTCTTATAATATAAATTTGAACATCTAATTCAGTGAATAATAATTCAAAAATAGAAAAAATAACATTCAACAATACCATAACATTCAAAAACTTGAAAATAAATAAAACATGCAGTAAATAGTATCAAATAATAGTCTACTATTCAGAAACTTATTTTTATTTTTTTCTGTTTGAACATTCTCCTCGATTTGTCCGTGCAAATCAGCATTTATTGATTTTCTATTATCACTGCATGATAGCAAAGTAGGATAACTAAGTATAAAAAAAATAAATGATTTATCGCATTCAAGTTTGTGTATAACAATACGTAAAGATTATAATTAAGTAAACGGCCAGAGTCTTTTAATTAACTAATGAATTTACAGATATATCTAATAGAGATATTTATGTCTTTTGTATTTATATCGCATTACTTTCCAGTGCCTTTTGTTTTTTGTTGTCTTTCCTGAAGGCAAATTAACAAACATCGTAGTATATGATCACAAAAATCAATTAACAAACATGTTAGAAAAAATCCTACAAAAATAACGATGAAAGTACTTGTTTAAATCCTATGTCTTCATACAAAATAAATAGAAAATAAAACAAAAAAAAACAAAATTCAAGATATGTTACTAAGCTCTTACAATTGAAGATCAACATGTCTTTTTAAAATATATATATATATATATATTGAAAGAAGATATATCTGATAATCAAGAGGAGTGGAAACCCAAAATCGATACTTTAATATGCCAACCGCTTGCACTGAAAATACCTAACCATGAATTTGATGCTTGAAATCAATATATTAGAGACTATATGTAGTGTAGACATAGGAAATAAGAATTGATAAGAATACAAAAAGATATTGATAAGAACATTAAAAGTATGTTTATCTTTATTTAAATTGTTTAAAGTACGTAATTTTGGGTAGGAAATAAGAATCCTATAATATTAAGAATTCTTATAGGAAATAAAACCATAATCGTCCAAATAACTTTGGGTAGGAAATAAGACCTTATGTGACCCGTACTATACACATATATAAACTTGTACGTAATAAATTTACAAATGCATTATCAAGATAGATTTTACCGACCTTAAAAGACCACCTCCATTATATTGAGTCCTTTAAGTGCATGGACTCTTATGATTTGGGTCCACACACGAAATACTCCTCACCATCTGGGCAGAAATGTATTGTGATTAAGAAATTATTAGCAGAAATATATTAAAAAAAAAAAGATGGGCGGAAGATACTACGGACGGAGGCCTTTCTCTTGGATTGGAGGACACTACGGACGGAGGGGGGCCTTCGGAGTGCAAAACTTCAACAAATGTCTAATGTTTTATCTCATCTTTCTTTAGCTATGATAATGGAATTTTATTTCTTTGGTTGATGACACTCCATTTTCTTTATGGACTTTTCTAGAATTTTTCAATCAGATGAAATGTCATTTCTCTTTGTACATCAATTATGCATGGGGACTGTGAGTCTTGTAAAAACTTTCTCGGGCTAACTTTCTTTAATTTCCATGTCTAGATTGTTTGTATGTTGTTCTATATATGGGTAGATTATCTTAAAATAAAAAGGATCTATGATGAAGTTGTTTAAAAAAAAAGAATAGTACACTATAAAAAAATATATGATCATTTATTCCTATATATCTAATAGAGAATATTTATATCTCTTTTATTTATATCGCATTACTTTTCAGTTCCTTTTTTGGGTAGAAAATAAGAATAATATAATATTAAGAATTTTTATAGAAAATAAGAATTGATATATATCTAAACAAAAAAGGAGCAAGCCACGTAGGAAACTACTTGCCGTCTTGTTAAGCCACGTAGGAAAGAGAAAATAAGAAGGGATAAGTATGAGAATACGACTTTATTATATATATATATATATATATATATATATATGATTACTCCCTTAACGTTACATCTCACTTACTTTACTTTCAAGACTAATGGTTAAATTTAATGAAATGTGTTAATTCAATTGAGAATACATATTTAACCCTTGAAATTGTTTTCACATTTCCCGCATATACTATAGCATTATTATCAACTTACATTCTAAAGTTATTTTTTATGCAATTTATCCCACCGTTAAACCAATTTAGCAAGTTAAAGAATTTTAGAAGAAAGTACCCTCCTCCTTGTACAATAAAAATAGTAAAAAATTTAGAGTGACTTTTCTTCTTTTTAGTTTTTCTTTTTAGTATCAAGAAAGCAAATTCAAAACATTAATCTCTTTCTATTAATGATGAAAAAATTAGAAATATAGAAGGGGGAGAGAGAGAGAGAGCTCAATTCTTTTTTTAAAAAAATATTACAAATAAAAAGAATTCAATATTTTTATTATTTTAAAATTACTTTACGTTTTTATGTACCTTCAAATTCCAATCATAATCCCAACGATGTTAAAGTAATATGATAATATTATATTCATACTTATTTTCTTTCTTTGCAAAATGTAATTTTCTATTTCCCTCTCTCCTATCTCTTTTTCTTTTTCTAATTTGGAAAATTCTTTTATTTTTATGCTTTTGGAACTCTTAAAGTGAAAAAAAGGAAGAATAATCATTCCAATTTTTATTTTTAATTATATATAAAAAAGGTAAATAGATAAAAAAATTTTTGAATATATTAGTTAGGTTAACGGTGGGGTAAAATACCTAGAAAATAATGTTATGGTGTAAATTGATTGTATCACTATAATTTAAAGGGATAAAGTAATAATAATAATAATAATAATGTAAAAATGCTATAAAATAAAAAGATATTTTTGTTCAAAATTTGTTAACATACTGAGTTGAATTACTTATGAGGTTAATGTGATAAAAGATAGTATTAGGGTAGTAAATAGATAGCAGTAATATAATTTAAAGAAGTAAAGTGGTAATAACTCTAAAAAATAAAGGTGGGGAGGAGAGGCAAACTTGCAGCCAATGGAACTTGCGAGGACCTATTTGCCACGGGGCGCCCGTTGCATCTTGGTAGGTTGAAGCCTAGCAGCGGCTAATTTCTTAGATTATACATAAAATAAAAAAAAAACAATCCACCAAATGCACCTCTAATAGGGTGAGTTTCTCAAACTACTCAGCACAGCCGCATAATAAATTAAAATTTTTTTTTTGAAAAAGTCAGCAAGATCAAAAAGTAACAAAGTCCTGTCGCAAGGCTGCAGAGGTGGACGTGCCCAGTCAGCACGTCCGCGCTGGTCATGGCAGCCTTTGCTTTTTGTATGCATTGGCCTTTGATTTTGGTAGTCTTTTTGTATGCATTGGCATTTGATTTTAACAATTTTTTGAACTTAAGCCAATAAATTGAGGATACGATTTTCATCAGAACATGGAGAATTAAGGGCAAAAAAATTTTATTTTTATTTTTATTTTTTTATCTCTAAGGCCGCATTCATGGCGAATTGTGTTGTGACCCTCTTTTCCATGGTATCTGAGCATTGGTACGTAGCTATTGGTAAACTTTTTTTTATTACTGCTGTCCACTTCACTCGTCCTCTAACACGTCACTATTATGGAGTCATTTTGTCATTTGTTTCAGGTATATTATTATTAGCAAGCAAAATAAATATTACTATCCACGGAAAGTAAGTAGAGCGAATAAATACGAAGGAACTAGTTCAAATCAGCTTGATTCTTGGTTAATCTCGTCAAATTTTAATTGAATCTTGACTTCTCGATTAATCTCGTAAGCCCCTACCGCCGTTAGGGCCGTTTTGAGTCAAATTGGTGAAACCCTTCTTAAACACTCCATATATGTGCCTATGGCGTGTATCCAAAGAGCGCATCACTTTTAATTTATCATATCAATCCACGCACTAATAATTATTACGTAACTTTACATTTATAAGTTTTCCCGATTTAACTTTATACTTTTAAAATATTAATACCGAACTATAAATACATGTTAAGACCAGGAAAGACATATTAGACCAAGAGTTGCCAAATTTCCTCAAAGCAAAACGAGGAGCATTAAAATTTATTCCCTTGATTAATATGCCTCTAGAAGAAAAGCCCTGATTGTGTGAATCTTGACTATAAATTGTGGGGAGAATGTTAATCACCGCAAACTGTAGTTGGATTCTAACTGACAGTAGTATCTTGGCACAATTCTTTCATGCTGCGCCAACATGGAGATACGATTTGTTGGAGGACTTTCAGTGAAAAGTGAGCAGGGAAGAATAATAAGAGAAGAGAAGGAACTTGTTCCTTGCCCAGATGCCAAGGGAAGCTAGAATTATAACCAATCATAACAGTGTGCAATATTTTATGTCCAATTAGATAATGCCTTCGAACGACAACCATTTGGCATTGGCATGTGCAGCACTCTACTACTTATGAGCAATTTACTGCACAGCATTTATTAAACTCTCTTGCCCCCACGGCACTTTTTGGCTTTTGGCAGTTGAATTATTATGGGTCATTTCTTGCGCTACCGATTGTAACATCCAACCTCTTCAACCCGAAAGTCTGTCTTGCATATAGAGCCATCATTTAATGGAAATATTATAGTAGCTTGAATTGGGCTAACCTCTTCAACCTCTGCTGGTCATGGCAGTCTTTTTGGTCGGGCGCGGATGTGCCCAATCAACATATCCGCTCTGATCATGGCAGTCTTTCTGGTCAGCAGCAAACGTGCTGATTGGGCACGTCCACGCTGGTCATGGCAGCCTTTTTGGTCAGTCGCGATCGTGTTCAGTCAGCACGTCCTCCCTGACACTCACTGAATTTTTTGCAGGGGTGGGATTTTTAATTATGCGGCCGTGCTGAGTCAGCACGATACGTATAGTTTGAGAAAAGTAACCTGTCAGAGGTGCATTTAGCGGTTGTTTTTTTTAAATATAAATATTCTAAGAAATTAGCCCATTTATTTTGATCAAAACATTTATGACCACTTTAGTACATGGGCCCAATACTAAGATGTTCATTTCGCATTGACTTTAGTAATTCTAAGATGTTCATTTCAAGTTTACAGTTTGATATGCATTTTAGGTAATATATTGACTTTTCTTCCATTTACATAATCACATCAAGAGGAGGGGTACAAACGTCATTTCCTATTGTTATCAAGTAGATAACAAATGACCATTAGGTGGACTCTTAACAGTCATAGCTTCAAAACACTGGTGCATCATCCATTACGGTTAAAAATTACAACATTTTCTACATAGCCAACAGCACACAAAGTCACTTTTGATGTCCATCTTAGTTTTACCCATAGGATCAAACATCGAATGGCTCCACTTATTTATTCATGATTTACAAAGTCAAAGGTAATCGGACCAGTGAGACTGTTGTTACCCAAGCCTAAATACTCCAGACCTTCCAAATGAAACAATGACCTTGGAATGCTTCCGGTGAAGTTATTGCTGTTGAGGTCGATGTGAAACAATTCTGGGTAATTCATCCAGCACTCAGGAATTTCTCCTGATAGAGAATTCTCCCGAAGCTTTAAATACCAAAGTCCTTGATTTTCATTCTTCACTTCACACAAAGCCTGAGAGAGACCTCCTGAAATTGAAGAACTCGATCTTCTTTCTTCACTTCACACAAAATGTGAGAGATGCCTCCTGAAAACAAATAGTTGGAAATTAAGTTCTAAATATGTCAATCAATGATAAATTAATTGGGTGTGTAGGCAATTGAATGTGCTTGATTGTTGTGTGCATATAAACCTTTTGACAGTTTTAGAGATATTTGAACTGTTACCATAAAATTAATTGTGAGAAAGTTTCACATGGACCTATGATGGGTTGAATAACCAAGAGGGAATAGCCATTGAATATGTTTGACTATAATGCACATATAAACCTTTAGTAATTTCAGAGATATTTGAACTCTTACCATATGGAGTTGATTGTGAGAAAGGTATATAGATCTCAATGATAAGTTGAATAGTCAAGGTGGAATAGTATCTGAAATTCCCGTGAATATGACAAATTCAAACCCTTAAGGATTTTTTGTGATCGAATCCATGTAGGAAATTGGGGACCCAGCTTCCACGAGCCCAATCCAAGTGCTTCAAATTGGGCACGAGGAGTCCAACTTGCACTTACTTTTAAGGTCAAGGAGTTTCCAGATGCATCAAAAATCCTTAAAGCTGTCAGATTATCTAGGTGGCCCTCACTCACAACGCCTTCTATTAAATTATCAGCAATAATAAGCTCTTCAAGTTTGGGAAGCTGCCAAAGACTCTCAGGTGAGTTTTGTTGTGAGATACATACCAGGACTCCAAGGATGACACAGTTTTCCTAAATTTGATGGAATTGAACCAGATAGAAAATTATAAAATAGCGAAAGTTCTTTGAGTTGGGTACAGTTGCCAACTGTGCTTGGAATTGGACCATTCAAGTGATTCCCTTGAAGGTTGAGAGAAATGAGATTGTTAAGATAGATTGCTAAAGTAGAATTCAATAATTTTCTTACAAGTGCAATTCAATCATTCAAAAGGAAGAAAATCCCTCGTCTCCCTTAACAAAATTTTATCTCATGTTTTATCTCATCTTTCTTTAGCTATGATAATGGGATTTTATTTCTTTGGTTGATAACACTCCGTTTTCTTTATGGACTTTTCCAGAATTTTTCAATCAGATGAAGTGCCATTTCTCTTTGTACATCAATTATGCATGGAGACTGTAAGTCTTGTAAAAACTTTCTCGGGCTAACTTTCTTTAATTTTCATGTCTAGATTGTTTGTATGCTGTTCTATATATGGATAGATTATCTTAAAATAAAAAGGATATATGATGAAACTGTTAAAAAAAAAAAGAATAGGACATTATAAAAAAATATATTATCATTTATTCCTATACATCTAATAGAGGAATTTGTGTCTCTTTTATTTATATCGCATTACTTTCCAGTTCTTTTTTTGCATAGGAAATAAGAATCATATAATATTAAGAATTTTTATAGGAAATAAGAATTGATATATATCCAAACAAAAAAGGAGCAAGCCACGTAGGAAACTACTTACCGTCTCGTTAAGCCACGTAGGAAAGAGAAAATATGAAGGGATAAGTATGAGAATACGACTTTATTATATATATATATATATGATTTTACAACGGAATAATAACCAAGAAAACTATTTTTCAAAAAAAAAAAAGAATAAAAAAAAGCATAAAAAACTAGCCGTTACGAGAAAACATCAACCAAACCCCACCGCCGCAGCTCTTTTAACGTTCAAAATGTTTTTTGGATTCTTATGTAAAACTCAGACAAACTCTCACATTTATAAACATCTCTTCACACATTTTTTTTCTGCATCAGTCCAATCTCTCTGTCACTTTCTCTCTAAGCAAGAATCAATAATTCATCATCATCAGAAGAAGGGGGCAGCCCCTTTAATTCTCACTAGCCTCTTCTTCTTCTTTGACGAGATTTCTCGAAATTCCGGTTTGATTTGTTCAGAATTTTTGGAACCCTTTATATTGATTATTGTTTAAGCGTTGAGAGGTCGAATTTTTTGAGGTGTGAATAGTAAGGAATCAAGGAAGAAGGGATGACTACCACAATGAACAGCGAAAGCAGCAATAACAGCAACACCCCCGCGGCTGGTCCGGTGATGACGTCATCCAAGCAGCCAGTGCAATCTGCAAAGAACGTTGATACTCAATCTGTTCTCAAGAGGTACATTTTTTTAAAAATATTTTTTAGGGTTTTTATTTTTTGAATACGTGTGTAAAGAAATTTTGAATTTCTTGATTTGGGATATTAGGGTTTTGATCCCCTTAGAGTTAATTTAGGGGATTTGGTGTCTGAATTTGTGGTTTCTGTTTCGATTTGATTTCTGGACACGGGTATTAGGTGAAAGAAATAAAACGTATGACATATTTCTAAATGTGTTTTCTTGGTCCTATGCGAGTCTATTAATTTAGCTTGCGTTATTTGGAGGATTTTTACTTTCTAATGTCTGATTTTGATTTAGCTAAGATCCTCAATTTTTGATATCAAACTCATATCCTGTTTGTTGTTTTCTCACTGTTACCTTTTCAATTCTGAAATCTAAAGCTTAATTAGTCTAGTTGGTTATGAAAAATTGTCAATTTGATGTCTTAAAATGGACAGAATACGTCCAAGGAAGGGTTTTTATGTATAAAGGAGTTGTTTATGTAACTGATGCTTGAACTTTTTTTTCCTCGTTAATACAGGTTGCAATCTGAACTGATGGCCTTGATGGTAGGATCTCTGATCCCTTTTAATCTTCCATTCGTGCTTCCATTTAGCAATGTTGTTGTTCTCTGTTGTTGGCTCCTTATTTGGTTGAATCTCTTTCCTTGACTCTGTTGATGAATGTACAGATGAGTGGGGATTCTGGAATATCTGCTTTTCCCGAGGAAGACAACATATTCTGCTGGAAAGGAACAATTACTGGTAGCAAAGATACCGTGTTTGAGGGCACTGAGTACAAACTATCACTTTCCTTTCTAACTGATTATCCATTCAAGGCTCCAAAGGTCAAGTTCGAGACTGGCTGCTTTCATCCAAATGTTGATGTTTATGGAAATATATGCTTGGACATACTTCAGGTATTAATAGAGAAAGTTTCTACATAACTCTACTATTGTCTCAAATTTTGCCTCAAAATTGGAAACCTGATTAATCGATTACATTATCTGTTCCAGGATAAGTGGTCGTCAGCTTATGATGTGAGGACAATTCTGCTCTCCATTCAAAGCCTGCTGGGAGGTAATCTTACTTGCCGTTGATCGTAGTTTTGCAATCGTTTTAAGAATCACGACAATTCTCTGATTTTTTTTTCTTTATCATTAATATAACCTGTGGATATTGCTAAATGCAGAACCGAACACAAGCTCACCTTTGAATAATCAAGCAGCAGCACTTTGGGGCAATCAAGCAGGTACATTTTTCTGAGTTCTGACCATATTTGTATATATCTATGAATTGTCTTTTATTCCTCGAATTAGCAATGGAAATTCTTTAACTGAATTCTGTTTCTGGTTTGCAGAGTACAGGAAAATGGTTGAGAAGCTTTACAAGCCTAGCTCCTAGATTTCTCATTCATATCGCCAAGCCCTGCAGGGTCCAGCAAGTGAAGAAGCTGTCAGCTGATCAATGATAAACTCTCTGCTTTCTTTGGAGAGGAGGAACGTGAATTGATATTGTTTCTTCATGTTTCTGTGATTCCTTCTCATTGTGTTTTCCTTTTTTTTTTCCTTAACAGCTGTTGTACTTTCAATACATACAAGACCAACAAAGATAGTTTGATTTTGATAATTAGTAGATGGCATAACTGATTTGTCCTCAAGTTGAATGCAGTAAAATGCAGAGATTTTTTTATATCCATCAATTGTTGTTTGTATTCCATAATCAAATTTGATGGGATGCATCCAATTTTGCTGTCCTAGGGCTTTGTATGCTGCTTGTTTAATTCATTGGTTATTTGTATTGGTGCTCTCGTGACCAAAAAGATGAACTAATGGGCCTTTTGGATTTTCTATTATTGAGAAATGCTTGTTAGACCTAATACAACACATTAAAGATTACATGGTTTTGTTTATTTCTACTACCATGCATCTGGGTTTATATATACATATATGGCTTTATTGCTTTTTGTATTCTGAAAGTATTTGGCATTTATGAAGCTCTTGCCGGTTAAAAGATGTGTTCTCTCTCATGCAATATCTTTTGAGTTAATTGACTAGGAGCTCTTAACCGAAAGCATTTTACACAATTATATTGACTTGTTAATTTTTATGCAGAGCCCTCTAGCCTACTTTTTTTGCTGACTAATAAATGCAAGATAAGCTGAACATTTACAGAAAGAAAGTTTCATAACCGCAATCCAGCATAATTGTTGTCAAATGTCATTTTGGAAATTTGAAGTTTCGTAAGTTTAGGATTGATATGAACTAACATAACAAAGTACAAAATATGCAGGAAATACATCAAACAAAATGACTCTGAGAACAGAAACTGGTAGGCTGCTTAAAACCAAACTGAATTGCCAAGTTAGGATTTAGAAGATGTAAGCTGCCTCACATTGAACTTGGCCAATTCCTTGTACTTCTCAACCAACCCAATCAAGCAAACAGTCTGCAAAAGGCACAAAAGCAAATTATTCCATGAAGCATAAATCACAATCACTTTTGGACATGAGAATGTTGAAAATAACTCAAATTCAATGCAACTATTAGTACAAAGTAATCACTAAGTCTTGTAGATGCAGATCAGCAACTCATTATCCGAATAACTAGTTTCCTTTATAAAGGAACTCTGTCCTCCTTACAGAAAGAAATTTTCACAAAGTACTTAAAAATTTCTGATCATGCAGCTTTTCATATTATGTACAGTAGCATTTCCAGGACCAAAAAAAAGCTACAAGAAGCCGTGCATGTGCATGTCTTACCTTGACAATTTGGACAACAATATGTATATCAGGATGGCTAAGATCAACTTTATGTGGTGAAGGAACAGATTTTGCGACTGCATCGATGATTTTTGCTCTATCAATACCAGTATTTGCACGGGCTTCATACAATACAGCGAACTGCAAAAGAAGATTTATAATGCCTTTTTGCTCAGCCAAAGAACAGGGAAAAAAGAAGACATAGTACCAAAAGTCAGGCCAAATATAGCAGTTATTGGTTGGATAAATTGCAAAGAATCAAGTAAAATCAAACTCAATCGCCCCTCTCCACCTTTAAGTACCTAAGTAGGATACTTGAATAATTAACACACCAAAACTTTAAAGCAATGCAGGTGATAGTAGAGGAACCCAAATTCTTCTCCAAGTAATAGACTGAATAACATCTAAAGGCCAAACCCAAGGTCATAAACTAGAGATATAAAGTAGAAACCAAGTACAATTGGAAATACATCTATGAGCTACAAGAATATTTTGATAGTTTACTTAATGGGGTACAGACGCTCAGGTTTTGAGCATAGATTATAAAGCAAGGGTGTCATTAAAAAGGAGACAAAAATCGAAGCTACCTTGTGGGGATTCTGAGCTTCCACTGGAAAGTATTTTGCAATAAAAGGTTTAATTGCCCTTACAATTTCCTCTTCTGACGCATAGCAGCTTAATTCAATGGGCAGCACCCTTAACATGAATCTGATGCAAGCCAATGCAATTTGAACCAGATAAGATACTTGATACTAGTTTGCATTACAGCACAGCAAGCCAATTAGCAGAAACAGTTAATGAACACGCGGAGAAAGTAACCTAGACATGTGTTTCCGGGTTGAAGCAAGGGAAGTCATCATATACTGCACAATATCCTTCGGGTTCGGATCATCATCCCTCTTGCGCATTTGGACAAATACAACACCATTACAGCCTGAGTCAAGGTTGCTGAATCGTCTCTGTTTAATAAAACATAAAAAAAAACCGAAAAAAAAATGTTACTGCAAAATCAGGATGGATCACCAACTATTTGAAAAAAAAAAAGACCGAAATCTCAGGACCAAGATTTTTTGGTCCTAGAAAGATGTAGCAAATTAGTATACTGATATATTATTGGGGGCAGTGTTTCATTCTTGTAAACAATGTCTCTTCACAAGGCCTGCCAAGTGTCATGCGATGGCCATGTGCAGGTGACATCTACTAGTATATTAGCAGCCAAGCTACAGCTATATTGTTCAACAAATGCAAAGCCATACAGAAGAAACATTTCTTAAAATCAAAAGATCAGCTATCAGAAGAAACTTGACGATTCACTCAGAGATCAAGTTCATACAAGCTTGAGTACAAACAGAAGAAATTGAAAGTGAAGAGGCATCATAATACACTCAAGTACAAGTAGAAGAATCTTCAACTACATATTCATTTCAAACATGTTTTCACATTTTCCGGGTAGCTTTTAGCATGTCTCTTATCATATGTCTCGGGACATCAATATGAATTGGGTAACAACATTTATAAATCTCACTTTTGCACCAGCAATGCAGGCCTCAAACACAAGAAAAATGCTAACAAATCAAAGTTTTATTTTTATGCTCGTTTTTCACTATTCATTTGTAACCTGACAATCTTATCTAGCGAAAATCATAATTAGATTGTCAGAGTTATGCCATGTCATGTAGAATGCACTTAAAAAATTCTTAGCAGAATCCATACAGCTTCTGAAAATCTCAGAATGAGGGAACAAAAGAACACATATAAGAAGAAGATAAAAATCACCTCACACAAATCTAAAACCACTTCACCCCCTTCAATTCTTGGATTATGTCATTTTACACCTACTATTTACCATGTTACGGGTCATAATCAAACTCTAATTTCTCTCTCTTTCTCTTTTTCAATTCGTCGTACCCAGAAGAAAATCAGCCTTTCCATCTCCAAATGCAGCCCTTCTCCTTTTTGCTTTGGGCACTGCCACTGGTTCCACTGATAATATGGAAGTAGTAGAGATATATACATGCATGTGACTGTGTGTGCATGAGGGGATTTTGAAGAGAACAATGGTGGAAGAGGTGGCCACTGGGCCAAGGGGGAGGGTGGTGATGGGAGAGGGCAGGTCATATAAGATGGGTCTACTTATTAAGATGAAGATATTGAGAAAGAAGGGATATTATGGACATTCTGCAACCACATTTCATAGATGTATGTAGAGTTTGACATAAAATTTCTCCAAAGAGATAGTCTCCAAAAGAAGTTGAACGTTAAAATGACATTGACCTAAGGGTTGAAGCAGGAAAATGGGGCAAGTTGTATTAACTCTACCACATTCTAAATGACTTGTGCTAGTTCATGATGTTTAATTAGTTTGGAACTCTTTGAGACTGTCCACAGATAAATAAAGGAGGCCCAGGACAACAGAGCATGAAGTTATGGAATTATGCTCCAGTTGATACATGTGCTTTTACAGAAAGATAACTCTAAAGAGCTCATGAAGACATCGAGAATCCAGTGGGGAGAGTAAACAATTAAGTTATGTCCATCGTTCTTTTGGTAAAAGAAAGAAAAACAATTAAAAAACGGAATGCATCAACAAAGGCATTCTTCCCAAGCAAAGAGTAAAAGATCATAATTTGCAGCTTCACAAGTGATTTCTACTTACCTTACTTTTGTCTCCCAACTCAGCTAGCTCAGCTTCGATCAATTTATCAACTGATTTCTCCTCCATCTTAGAAGATGCAAAATTTGGGGACCTTGATGAACTTAATTCAACACACTGCTTCTTAATTGGCTGCTCTCCAGCTTCACCTTCTTGAATTTTATGCTTCTTTGTCACTTCCTCCTTATTCTCTTTATGTTCTTGTATTTCCTCTTGAACAGATGAGTTGTCCTCGTTCTGAGGCCCTAGCTTTTCATCAACTAGAGTTTCAAAATTAGCATCGGTTATATTATCAGTAGGTAAATCTTTCTCCTCTGTGCTCCTATGAATGTTATTGCCAATCCCATCATGATCTCCATCTTCATCCTCACTACCATCAGAGTATACAAATTTAGTTTTCTTATTCATGAATTGCTTCTTGTTGTTTATTCGAGCCTGCCCCATGCACATACTCTTCAAAGAACTGCAGCAAGCATGATTATGATAATTCAATTAGCTCAGAATAACATGATAAATAAGTAATCCCATGGGGAAAAATAATAACAAAAATAGACTTACTCAACAAAAAAATGATCAAGGAATAGAAAAGCAAACAATGATTTTAGATTTCAAACGTTAAAATAAGATAAATTGCACTAACCACGAAATGCATTTGAACAGACAGTTGAAGCATTAAGTTTGAGATGATTTTTGTGTTGAATGTCTCGAAACCATGCATAGCAAACATTTAAAGGGAAAATGAGTATGCCTAAGCCCAACTAGACAAGCGATATCAAGACAAGATTGAGATGTTTTAATAGCATACAGGACTGGGAAACAGCAGGAAATATGGTGCAACGCATAAAAGAAGGCAGAGAGTCTCCAATAAACCTTCCCCACAAACCACCCGCGCACACAACCCCCCCCAAAAAAAAACTCCAAACCTCTTAGAAAACAGAAGAAAAAGAAAAGTTTGATTAATAATTGAGCAACCAATTAAATGAAAATAAAATTCTAATTAAGAAGGATAGGTAAATCAGAATCCTATCTCTTTGACCCATTCTAATTCTTTTCAAATTTTTAAGGAAACAAGCAAAAAGATTTTATTGGTACATTTCCAGCTCAATTTACAAAGTCTAAATTATCAAAATGACCAGAAAAGATTGAACTTTAAAAAGGGCATCACATGAAGCTCTTCACCTCTCCCTTGACACGTTGGGTGCAGTCATTACCTCATAGACACATCTGAAGCTATTACCACCATATACTAAATAATACAGCATTCCATTACCTCATAGACACATTCAAAGCTATTACCACCATATAATAGATGAACAATGGATCATAAATACAAGTCATTCTACGATTTTCATATTTTTATAATTTGAGAGGATGAAAAGAGAATTGAGCTCAAATTTTCACCACCTTTTGTTAATATTACATTCCATTTTCTGCTTTCGTTACATGCTTAAGGCAGTTCTGAGTTCTACAGAGAATAGCATGTCAGAAATTTTTTATAGCAATGGGTGACTCTTCTTTCCTGTCTGTTGTCCCTTCCCTCCAAACAAAGTATCGAAGATTACATTCCAAAATAAGGCAGCAGTTGGTAAAAAACCTACTAACTTTTCAGATTTTTTAGAGTTAACCCTACCCACTGTAGCCCATTAGTCAAAAGGTACTTTTTGTAAAGGTTTAGAGAAGAAAATGTACTAAATTTTATTCATACATGACTAGAGCTTTCTGTAATCCCTATATAATCGATATTAGTTGCATAACTGTTTCTTTTTTCTGGAAGCAAATGTGCTTGTATATAAGGTTATGTTTTTAGCTTATATTCTGTTCTCTGCTTATTTTTCATATATTTCTAGTAGCATTTATAAGTATCAAAAGAATAAAAGTATTAAACACCATGTTCTGCCTGTCCTCCCTCGTGAAACAACTGAAAGGACTCGTAAAAAAAATCAAGGTTTCTTAAAATCAACAAACATCAAAAAATCTTACAAATACAGCAATCATAATTAAGGCCCACTGTTTAGTATTGGCTAGAGGCATAAGCACTCAAAGATCCCAACAGTATTTATTAAATACATCTATTTTCTCATTGGATTTTGTTGAGAAGTGCATCTGCAGTCATGCATGCCTTGCTGTATTAGATGTAAATATCATTTAAGGACAGCCAAATGGGAGTATACTAAATGTAACCATCAAACATTGCATCCAATTAAGCTGAAGCTACTGAAATAGCATATATTAGATAATTGTTCCTCATGGAACAATTATTGTTCCTCATAGTAGAAACCCTGAATATATAATTATTCACTTCTTGCTAAGAAATCCAGTCCAAAAAGCAGCATTTTTAAAGTGCCGATTGAGGTCATTTGTCAAAACTACTCAAAACCAAACATTACCCATAAAATGCCACCAAACATTTTCAGAAGCACTTTTGTAAAGTATAAGTACTTCCTGGTAAAGGGACCACAATCTGTTGAATAGGATCTAAGAAGAGATATAATAAGACCACAACAATCACAGAAATACAGATGAACTAGTCATGACATATATCAGATTGGACCTTAAAAAAATAAACAGAATTTCCATTGCAGGTCTATTACTTAGAGCATCCACAATGGATTACACTCTGTGGAGTGTAATCCACATGCCACGTCAGCATTCCACTTTCTCCTCTTTTATTACACTTTCACTCACAATGGATTACACTCCACAAGGTGTAATAGCATGGGTCCACAATTAATCAAATATTTATTTTAATAATGCATAACTCATATCCTATAAATAAATAAAGTAATTTTTAAAACTAATTTTGTTATTTTTAAAAAATAAAGTACTAACTTTCGTTAAATTTTGTACATTTTGAATTTTTTTATTTTCTAAAAATGATATTATTAATTTTTAAGTTTGAATAATATATCTTTTTCTATGTTTCAAAAATAATATATTGTTATTTTTTTAAAAATAATTATGTAGGAAATTAAACAAATATTTGATACTTCAAATGCGAAGATATCATAATAATCCATACTTAATTAATAATTTGGAATGTAATTAGTTGAACTCCATAACATAATATTACATAAGTTAAATCAAATAAAATACAAATAATAACAAAATGGGGAGCCGTGTAATCCATGGGAAGAAAAATCAACGGATTACACGCATCATACATATGATGCGTGTAATCCGCATGACACGGCTCCAATGGGGAGCCGTGTCATGGAGGGGTGTAATGGGGCCCCATTACACCCCCATTGGAGATGCTCTTAAAAGAAAAGTGCCAAAACTGTTTAAGTTGGTTAGATCGAGCAAAAAAGGTTAAACCATAAAGAATCATAACCAAAGTAGATAAGTTGTCAAAACTCAGTCCAAAATAAGTAATGCTTCCCAGGGTGCACAAAAAAAAAGACAAAAATTGCACCCTTAAAGAGAAATTGTTGCAGCAACTACTTTTGGGACAAAGAGGGACTGGAGCAGAAATCCTCATAAACCTCTTAAGAAGATTTTCAGTTAAACTTACAATACCACAAAGATAATAGAGGAGGAAGATAGCAAAGATTATGGGCAATAAGCCCCGATGTAATATGGGCAAAGATTATAATCTAATTTTAGTTTCTACCCTAGGCGATAATTTGCAGAATCAAAGAGTAATCTTATAATAATTAGAGCTAATATGTAGAACACTTGATGTGGTATTCAATTTGGAAATACTTATTTTTTGGTTTTGAATTCATTTGACAAAAAACTTTTCAAAACTAAAGCAAAATTATGATATTCCTTTTGGTCATGAAATGAAAGTAATCTTGTTACTTAGAACTTGCAATTACTTACAATGCTCATATGTTGACATTATTATGTGCACAAGTAGTTTGGGCAAGAATTAGTTTTGTTCCTCCAGCATGGGAGTAAGAATAGAAGTTTAAAAGGCTATCAAAAATGTTTAAATTGGATGCAATGCTTTACATACGGTTAAGGTAACGAAAACTTCCGCCAAGACGCATTTTAGGATAGTTAGTCAAGTGTCTGTTAGATTTCTGATTCGACTCTTAAGTCCTTTCTCTTCCCCTTTCATCTTCCTTTGTTTTTTCCTTCCCTTCTTGTAAGATTTGGAACTTTCGCTTGAGCCAAAAATATTTATATAAAAAAAAAGAAACTAATTTACTCACTCATTTTAATCATTTCCAAATATTGTGTTGAATATCCGAAAAAGTGACAACAAATAAGAAAGTAACCAATTAGGATGTGATCAGATCATATTAATTTACAATTAATACGATTTTCTTTGCTAGCATGTAGGAGTTTCCCTGAAGTCTTCTTTTTTTTTTTTTTAATGACGCATATATATTCCATAACCTTTGATGTCTGTCATATATACTTTAAAGTTCCAGTAAGCTCTGCTCAATGACTTGTATAACAATCTTATATGTAGATTTAAATCAACAGAATTATTAAGTTTATTATGTTTAATCGTCTTTTATGTAGGTTGTGTTGATGTATTTACCCTTGAAAATATGCGTCAACATCAGTGACGAATTCAAAAGTTTAGTGGGAACGAATCATCAATGATATTATAGCAAATAAGGCATATTAAAAGCAAAATGAAAGCACAATAAATTATAATTAGAAGCAAGAAATTTTTTTTAAAAAAACAATGTATAAAGAAAAATGTGAAAATTGGGCTCTATGCCATTCTATTTACTGTCGGTGCAAGGCATTCAAAATCGTAGTTGAAACTTCTTTAATTTGTACGATAGCTAGAATATATATATATTTTTTGTTTTCTTTGTCTTTGATTTCCTATGTAACATATACAGTATTACCTTAGTTTCTATTGTAAAATTATAGTTATCAAAGAAACTAAGAGTTGGTTTGTTATAAGAAACTCGAAGAAAATAAAATTTTATATTTTTTATAATTGTTATTAAAAAATAATAGTATAGTAATGTAGACATGAATGGCATACTTTTATAAGGAAACTAATTGTTAGTTTGATATATGACACTTTATCAAAAGAAATTAAACAAAGTAAAGAAAAAAATAATTTTGTTTAGGGGGATAACATAATAAAATTTTAGTTGACAACTAAAATTATAGGGAGAATTTTAAAATTTTTAAAACTTTTGGAAGGCGGCTGCCCTTGCCTGTCCACCCTATGTCTGTCTCTGATAAATTATTGGAAAAATCGCCAATTTAGTCCCTAAATTTTTTTTTGTCAATTTAGTCTCTATACATTATTTATAATCAATTTAATCTCTAAACTTATATTTCGTTTCAATCAAGGAGCTTAGCGGCGGCGCCACCGCATAATTTCCATCCGCTTCTCAATCTAGCAACCCAGAAGGGGTATTTTAGGGACTTCCATATTTTTCATATTTCTCTTTATATCTATCTGCAACATAGCCGAATGCAATGTATTTCTTCCGACATTTCACATGACCATCGGTGGATCAACCCATTTCTCTGTTTTCTTACTCGTCGCAATAATTTTTCTCTGTTCTTCCAGCAAAACTTTAAATGCAACTTGCTATGCAAGTGAGAAACAAGCTCTTATGGACTTCAAGAAAGACTTGAAAGATCCCTATGGCAGACTCTCGTCTTGGATTCACGACGTTGATTGCTGCAAATGGGACGGAGTTGTTTGTAGCAACCGAAGTGGCCGCGTGATTCAACTTCACCTTCAGAGTCCTGCTCGTGAAATTGATGTCGTTGGTGATGAGGTGTTGGCTGATCCTAAATCACCATTAAGCGGTAAAATCAGTCATTCGTTACAAAATTTGACTCACTTGCATTACCTTGATCTAAGTCTAAATAATTTCAGTGGAATTCCAATTCCCAGTTTTATTGGGTCTCTCAGAAGTCTAAGGTACCTGAATTTATCTGGAGCTGGATTTCAAGGAATGGTTCCCTATCAGCTTGGAAACCTGTCAAGTTTACGCACTTTAAGTGTTCGCCGAGAAGTCTGGCAGCCTCCTACCCTCCGAGCTGACAACTGGCAATGGTTGGCTGGTCTCTTTAATCTGGAGCACCTAGATATGAGTGGCGTGAACCTTCGTCTAGCGTCTAATTGGCTAGAGTTGATTAACACGATCCCTTCTTTGGTAGAGATACATCTGTCATCTTGTCAACTTGATTTAATTTCTCATCATATTGGCAGAGATACATTTGTCTTCCATGCCAACTTTTCTTCTCTTACTGTCCTAGATCTTTCTGGAAATTTTCTTGGACCCGTCGTACCTAGATGGATATTCGGTCTTACTGCCCTTGCTTCCCTTGATTTAAGTGGGAACTTGTTTGAAGGCCCATTGCCCAGAGGTTCTTGGAACTTGACTTCCCTCCAACACTTGGATCTTTCTTTGAACTATCTGAATGGTTCGCTACCAAACGAGCTTGTTCATCTTAACAATCTCATTTCTCTCAACCTTAGGGAGAATGATTTCGACGGCTTCTTGGAAGGAATTTGGAATTGGAGCTCCCTTACATCTTTGGATCTGTCAGAGAATAACTTCGCTACCTTCCTCCCAAGCCAATTATCCACTTTAACTGCCCTAATTTCACTTGATCTTCACGGCAATCACTTTCGAGGTTCTATCCCAAGATCTATTGCCAACATTTCCAACCTTCAATATCTTGACCTATCTAATAACAACCTTAGCTCCTCTTTACCAAGTGAAGTATTCACGTCGTAGGACTTGATTACACTTGATGCGAGTAGTAATCACTTGAATGGTCCAATTCCAAGCACTGTTGGCAACTGTACCAAGCTAAAATACCTTTTGCTAAATAATAATTCTCTATCTGGCTCAATTCCATCAAATTTAGGAAGATGTACCCAGCTCAAAGAACTTTCGCTGTATGAAAATGCTCTATCTGGTTCAATTCCATCAAAATTAGGAAAACTGTCATCCTTGGAGCACTTGGATGTATCTCACAACAAACTCACCGGAACTCTTCCTGAAAGTCTTTGGCAGCTTTACAAACTTGAAGATCTTTGTATTAACGACAATTCAATGGAAGGCATTGTGAGTGGGAGTCACCTAGACAATCTGACAGTTTTAACGTATTTTGATGCATCTGAAAACTCCTTAACCTTAAGAGCAAGTGCAAGTTGGACTCCTCGTGTCCAATTTGAAGTACTTAGATTGGGCTCGTGGAAGCTGGGGATCCAATTTCCTACATGGATTCGATCACAAAAAATCCTTCGGGATTTGGACTTGTCCTTCACGGAAATTTCAGATACCATTCCACCTTGGTTATTCAACCAATCATTGGAATATGTAGACCTTTCTCACAATCAGCTCGATGGTAAGGGTTCAAATATCTCTGAAACTGTTAGAGGTTTATATATGCATTATAGTCAAACATATTCAATGGCTATTCCCTCTTGGTTATTCAACCCATCATTGGTCCATGTGGAACTTTCTCACAATTAATTTTATTATAAAAGTTCAAATATATCTCTAAAACTGTTAAAAGATTTATATGCACACAACAATCAAACATATTCAATTGCCTACACACCCAATTAATTTATCATTGATTGACATATTTAGAACTTAATTTCTAACTATTTGTTTTCAGGAGGCATCTCTCACATTTTGTGTGAAGTGAAGAATGAAACACAATATCTTTGGTATCTGGATCTTCGAGAGAATTCTCTATCAGGAGAAATTCCTGACTGTTGGATGAATTACCCACACTTGACTCACATCAACCTTAACAGCAATAACTTCACTGGAAGCATTCCAAGATCATTGTTTCATTTGAAAGATCTGGAGTATTTAGGCTTGGGTAATAACAGCCTCACTTGGCCGATAACCTTTGACTTTGAATAAATAAGTTTGGAATTCGGAACCCTCCAGCAGAGTTGTGGTGATGTAATTGCAGGTCATGCTGCAATCCCAGATCTTTCATATATAGAAAATGTCGTAATTTTTAACAGTCTTTAATGGATTCTCCAGTGTTTTGAAGCTATGACTTAAAGCCAATTTCTAATATATTTGTAATGCTTGGAGGAATATTTTGAGGTTAACAATAACCACGGATGGATAAAAGATTCTTCGATTAATAAATCACTCAAAAAACTTAAAAAGGTTTTTAAAACCTGTCAAGAAAATAATGAATATAATAATGTCTCTACAAAAATGCACCAAAGATTTCTAGGAAAAATCAAGTCACCACTCAAATACCAATGACCACAATATTTAATATGGCTAAAATGGCTGTAGAAATTTAAATTTCAAAACTCAAAAACAAATCCTAATTTTATAAGGCAAGACTTAACGTGCTAGAATCCTAAAATTAAAAGATACCACCATGAAATAACCCAAAATGTTTTTATATCAGATGAATCACAACTGCAGCTCCATTCTATGCATGGCAATATTCTGCGCCTGTCTTGAACTGTCAGATTTGATGTTAAACAAACTTGGCCCATAGAGAAAGTTAGATTTGACATAACAAATTTGAGAATTTTAGATCTGACAAAACAAATTTTAGAAATTTCAGATCTAATAAGAAAAGTATCAATAAAATTCAAAACTTCCAAAAAAGAAATCTAAGGAGAGTACAAAACTCCTATTAAAAGAATTTAAGAGAGATAAAAAAAAATTTAGGAGAGAGAGAACAGTTCTATTAAACAAAACTTAAGAAAAGCTGCTATTTAAACAAAATAAGAAAAGAAGAAAGAAATTAGAGGGATGGCCCTCCTTAGCCTGTGGGAGGAAGAAAGTTGGCTGCAAGAGGAAAGGGTTGGAGAAAAGGCAGGGCAGATGCTTTGATCCAGTTCAGCTTTTTGATCCAGTATTGGGCCCATGTGCCAAAGTGGTCATAAATATTTTGATCTAAATAAATTTGCTCTCCAAATAATTACAGCCCTGCCATTTGTCACCTGTGGATAATAGCGAGGGCATGCTTTAATTTCGAGTTGGTTTAATAATTTTCCTATCCATACATTGATGTCTTTTTTTTTACCGCTGAGGGGAATAAGGACTTAACTAGCATTATGTTTGAGTGTTAAGATATTTATTTATCGTTTTATTTATATTCAATTTATTCACTAGTTGAAAGGGTGAAGTTCATTTCTTTCTTTCTTCGTGATGATTGTCAATGGGAGAATCAGCCAAAAGGAAAAGCTGAACAAAAATGATTTATTTATCACTTCCATAAGCTAGCACAATTGGTATGCAATTGAGAAAACTTGCAATATATTGTTTGTAGTAATTTTCTGAAATCGTTTTCTCAGTAGAATGATATATATATATATATATATATATTCTAGTAGGGGAAGGAGGGGGCTTACGAAATTGGGAGGGGACAGGGAATTTGAATTCTAAATCTTTAATTTCTAGATATATTTAAATTCATTTTTGTAAATTAAATTCCATGGGCTGGTGGAAATACGACCAAAATCTGAAAGACAACTGTAGACAAAAAAAGCACTGGGAGCCCAACTAGAAACCACCAAACTCCATCAAGTCCTGTGTTTGTCCTCAAGTTTCAAGTGTTTTTAGGTGGACCCTTAATTGGGCCGTGATGGGCTGATAACCAAAGCCATATCTTGAATTTTAAATATTTTGTAATCTGAAATTTTTTTTTTCAAATTTGTTGGTTCAATCCTTTTCGGCAGACTTAATAAAGATAATTAAGCTAGTACCGATTGAATGGAAAAGAATGAATTAGAAGGACATCACATAAGCTTGGAAAGCCCCCAAGTTCTGGCTTTGATTTCTCAATCGCACAAAGCTATAGGTGCTCAAATTTGTTGCAATTACTGTGGATCATCACAAGAAGGATCACATTTGCGCTTATTTCTTCAAAATCTACTTTTCTAGTGAAGTTCTTGGAGCATATAAGCTGTCCCAAGAACCTTAAAATATCTGGATTTCTTTAAGGGCAGAAAACAACCCTATAATTTGTACCACTTGGGCAAGTAAAAAAGCTTGTAGGATCATCTCGATGATCGCAATAAGCATCAGGGCACCTGCCCTTGCAGAACGTGGAGAAGAAGGTCGGGCCACAGCTAGTGCCACTGGTGCAACAGTACTCAGTTGTGTTGAAAACAGTGCAAGGATTGTTGCACCCACCTGGAGTTCTTAGCTGAGTTGGACATTGATCAACAATAGGTGCTGAACATCTGATATCATAGCAAGGAGTAACGGAGCTGAACTCCAATGGGATGTTGAATCCATAAAGCAGGGAAATGTCGAAGTAATCTAAGTTGTTAGGCTGGTTTAGGGCGAATTCAGCTAGTGTATTCGGAGGCTTTCCATAGCCTTGGCATTCGAGGCGCCCGTTGCAATCACCTGTCTGACACTGGCCTTGGCCATTGGCATCAAAGTTGCAATTGGTTCGGCCCCAAATGCGAGCGTTGGTGGGGCCAGGAGCCACATCTAGGGACCATGTTTGACCTTGGTCAAGTCGCCTGCCACCGCCTGGGGAAGCAGCTGCCCAAACTGTGTAGGTACATTGGTTTATAATGTTGAAATTTGCAGCATTGGTGAAGGTTAAGTATAAAATGAAACACGAAACCAAAAGGGACAAGGTGTAGTTGAACTTCATGGTGTTTCAAACTTTCCAAGTGAACTAGTAGCGATTGTGTTTTCAAGATGCCACAGCTAGGGGTTTACATAGGGTGATTGGCTGCTATCAGTTAGAAAAGGGGCGTAAAGCAACCCCCTGAATCACATACATGAAAACAGCTTCAGTTTGTTCTGATCCCATCTCTTTGCTGCAATGATGCGGCAAAGAAGTTGCGATCAGAGGCCAGTGAAGCATGCATGCCTATGAGTAGGAGAATAGCTGCTTGTTTAATCATGTAAGTTATACTACATTTGCTTCAACTTGTATTTCAAGAAAGTTGCAGTTGAGGGACGTAGCATTAGATAAATCAGTTGTTAAAACATCAAGGTTCAGCTACAGTAATGGTGGCCGGTTCTAGAGTGCTCTGCTAAACCGGTAATTCATCTTCCGAATCTGTTGAACATGAATTCCGGGACAAGAAATTCACCAAAAATATGGTAAAACAGTCGAGGCATTGATAGCAGTAACAAAGTGGCAGTGGATCTACATCCTAGGGGAATAAGGACTTAACTAGCACAAGGTCTTTTTTTTTATTTCTTTTTGTCCTAAACTAAAAGAAATTGCACTATGTATAATTTTTTTATTTTTATTTTCCAATTTGATGGCATCATAAGAAGCATAATTAGCAGATAATTAAGCGAAAAAGAATTAAATTTATATTTCTTAGCACTAACTATACATTAATGGATCCGGATGCATGAAAATTAATTTCATTTTAAATTTTATACATGTGACATGCATTCAAACCTATTATTAGTTTATAAAATGTTAAACTGAAATAGTTTACCATGTTAATCACATTAGTCATGAATCATATCAACCTCTGTTCTCTAATAAAGTCTTCATCATCTTATAAAATAAGTCCCTGCAAAAATAATACAAACGTTGACCGTGTAACAAACAAGTCACACTATTGTTAAATGTGATAACTGCAGAGATCATGGCAGCATTGATCAAAGTCCTACCAATATTGGCTCATGGCAGCATTGATCAAAGTCCTGAAGCAGTTAAAAAATGGTTCAAAGAGCTTCGACATGCAAAGGAGAAGTTGACAGAGCTTCACTTCTATGTTCATGTCAGGGTAACTGCAGAGAGCCCCAAATCTGTACTAGTTGCTCAAGCCAACACTACTAGCAAATCACCCACGATGTTCGGGGCAACCTACGTCTTTGATGACCCGATGGCACTGGGACCTGAGCCCTCAGCCCAGGTCCAAGATCATCGGTCACGCCCATGGCATAACCAGTTCGGCTTTGAAAGAGGAAGATGCTTCACGAATTGGCACCATGAACTTGGCATTCAACGATGGCAAGTTCAATGGTAGCGCCCTTAGCGTTCTAGGTGATTATCCCTTCTTCTAGAAGTACAAGGAGATGCCAATAGTAGGCGGTTCTGGGGCTTTTCGATTGGCTCGTGGAATAGTTACAGCAATAATCCATACTTACAATGATACCACCCAGAATGAAATTATCGACTTCCACGTCCTCGTTTTGCATTATTGACCTTGATTTGATACCATTTGTTGCTCGTACTTTTCTTCTGGTTTTCTTTGTTGTATAACAAAGATTTCATGTTAAGGATACAATCCTTGGATGATACAAGAAGTATTGAAGGTTTTTTTTTTTTCGCTTCTACGGTTCTGCTTGTTTGGTCTCTTTGTTGATAATGTTGATTTTCAGGTAATAAAGAATGCTTTTCCTTCTCTTTCTCCATTAAATTTTCCTTTTGGCACTCCCTACTTTTTTCTTTTGCTTTAAAAAATCTAGTATTAGTTTTTTCCCTCTTTTCTACCTTCATTGCTTGTTTCATGCTTCTAAAAGCTTATTTTCCTTAATATATTCTTAATTCGTTTTTCTTTCCTATACGCAATAATAGTAAGGTGCTTAATTGGGATTTTTTAATCTGTTAGGAAATTGGTTTAATTTCTTTTAGGTAGAATTCTTATTTTGTGTGGAAGTAACTAGTTTCCTAATTGATTTTAGTTACTTAAAGTGGTAGGCAAGGAATATTCTATTTAGTTTAGAATTAGAAGTTATTTCCTATTCTATATAAGTTTAGAAATTAGAATTGATTTCCTATTGTTATTTGGATTTGGCCAAATAATATTATTTATAAATAGGTGGGTTGACATACTACATAAGAGACACATAAGGGCACACAAGAGGCGACATGTAACCTTGTACATGGGGTGAGAGAGGGTTCTTAGAAGATGAGAGATGGTATACAAGGGTTGGGTTTGGGTTCAAATTGTATTCTTGTATAGGGTTTTTCTCTTATAATAAAGAACGGGTTTCTCTCTGTGTACGTAGGCTCAATGGTGGAGTCGAACCACGTTAAATATTGTGTGTCGTCTATCTTTCATGCTTGTAGCTTGTTCCTCATTAAATTGTTGTATATTTGATATCTCAATAGTTGTTTGTTTCGTACTTGGATCCTAACAAGTGGTATCAGAATTTGGTTGCGAAACTGGGTTACTCACGAGCACTTGGATCCCAACAAATTGAATGGTTGGATTTAGAGCTCGGTTGTTCAAAGTTAAATTCTGGTTAACTATTGAGATCAAATGGATTGAGGGTTGTTATCAATTGAACAATTTAATGGGTAGTATCCTTGTTTCACTGGCTTGACAAAAAGTATTGATGGTGAAGGATGGGAAGCCGAAAAGCATGCAGATACTTGATGGTGAATCTAGACAGGTGATTCAAGGGTCAAGAAAAAGATGGAATCCAATGTTGATTTTGGACCTGAATCCTTGGAGACATTCTCACACCTCCGGTTGATACTTCATTCCGGTGGATTTTAGATTTCGGTTATGTTTTTTAGGTGATGTGGCACGGGTCCTAAAGAAACAAAAAGTCTAATTTCCATGCGCCAGAAGATTTTGACAGTTACAAGTTTTTCGTTTTAAGTAGAGTCTTGAAAATCACACATGGCAACACATTCCTGAGGATGGGAAGAAGTATGGTGATTTTACCACTTGGTTGCCTCAATGGTTAGGCTTAGAGCTCACAGAAGGGGATCCTGGATTGCAAGTGGTGGTGAGAAGAAATCTTGCAAAGAGAGATGGTGAATTGAGACACTTTCTCGTGAGTCAACAGGAGGTTAGATTCGGGGCAACTACACATGTTCATTTGTCGATTCAATCAATTTGGTATCAGAACTGTATTGATTCTGATGTGTTGTTTGGTACCATATTATTTGGTAGTTGAAGGTAAATGGGTGCTAAAAGAAATTTTCGCCAAGGTGGAGATTTGTTAGGAAATTGACTTAATTTCTTTTAGCTAGAATTCTTGTTTTGTGTAGAAGTAACTAATTTCCTAATTGGTTTTAATTACTTAAAGTAGTAGCCAAGAAATATTCTATTTAATTTAGGATTAGAAGTTATTTCCTATTCTATATAAGTTTAGAAATTAGAATTGGTTTCCTAGTGTTTTTTGGATTTAGCCAAATAATGTTATCTATAAATAGGTGGGTTGGCATACTATACAAGAGACACATAAGGACACACAAGATGCGACATGTAGCCTTATACATGGGGTGAGAGAGGGTTCCTCGGAGATGAGAGATGGTATACAAGGGTTGGTTTTGGGTTCAAGTTGTATTCTTGTATAGGGTTTTTCTCTCATAATAAAGAACGGATTTCTCTCCGTGGACGTAGGCTCAATGGTGGAATCGAACCATGTTAAATATTGTGTGTCGTCTATCTTTCATGTTTGTAACTTGTTCCTCATTAAATTGTTGTATACTTGATATCTCAATGGTTGTTTATTCCACATCTGGATCCTAACATAATCAAATTTCTCTGTCAAGATTTTCTGTCTAATTTCATACTAAGAGTGCATTTGATAAAACTAAAGTTTAAAATCTGAAATCTGAAATATGAATCTATTAAGTTATGGAATTATTAAATATTAAATCTAATGCATTTGAGTACATATCACATTCAGTGATAAGTGAATAACTTATCACTTAATTTTGGGAGCAAGTTTTGCCTAGAAAATTCAGTACCACTTAATTAATTCAGATGTTCAATTTTTAGTTATCAAACAGTCTGAATATGTTAATATATAAATGCTTAAGTTTAAATACTGAATTTGGTTATTAAACAAAATCTAAGTCTTTGGCTTTTCATTTCTCATTAGTCTTTTTGCTTGTCCCTATTCTCGATTACAAGTTCTACTTTCATATGAAAAGGGCCAAAAGAGTAAAAAACTGCAACCCTAATCCTTTCATTAAAAAGGCAAATCTGGTGCTGCAAAGAGTCTTGCAAAAGGTAGAATCCACAACTTGATGGCAAAGTATCAAAACTTAATATGATCCCTTCTTTAACATGATCCCTTCATATTTCTCAACTTGTTTACACCAATTTTTCTTCTCATACTATTCTAGATCTCTCTGAAAATTTTCTTAGGCACCTCATCCCTAGATGGATTTTTAGACTTACTGCCCTTGCTTCTCTTGATTTAAGTGTGACCTCATTTGAAGGCCAATTGCCCAGAAGTCCTTGGAACTTGACTTCTCTCAAGCACTTCAATCTTTTTTTCGACTATCTAAATGTCACCCCACCTCCCCCTAAGGCGAACCAAAGGGTTCAGCGGACCGCCTGCCCAACTCTCGCCGGGAATCAGTCGTTCACTACAATTCTCAAATAAATTACAATATAAATCTCCAATATACATCGATTCTCCAAGAATTACATATCAAAAACGAAACGGAAACTAATTCCAATCGTGGGACGTATACTTACATCCATTTCAATTCCAAATATTTATAGAAGCCCAACTCGTACATAAAATAAATTCAAATCTAAACTGTACAAGATATATGCCATCCAGTCACGTGAATAAGTACTACAAGCACTTTCTTCGTTTCGAGCCCTGTGGAGGGGAATAAAATAATTTTGGGGTGAGTTAAAAGCTCAGTGAGTAACCAGCAAAAATCAGTACTCAAATATATTTCAAAATAAAGCATTTCAATGATGTCATGAGTCAGAGATCAAATGTACGTATTTTTGCTCTAATGAGCCAGTGAAATCCTTGCACTTAAACACCCAACGCTCAAATAGATCCTTTAACGTTTAGCAGTAAACAGGGAGAGGGAGCCCTTTTTTGAGCTCTAAATGAACATGAACATAAACATGTGGTGGAGACGTTGGTGTTCAGCACAAGACTCTCCAAGAACTCATTGAAGCCAAATCATGTCATGAACTCACATGCAACCACGCATGATATGCAATTGAGTAAATAATGCAAGAAACGGTTCATAAGTAACTTTGGAAACAGTTTAGGGTCACTCACCTCCACGGCTCAGGAACCATCCATCATATATCATTGCCTTACCCAAATCCAAGCCCTTCAACTCAAACTCAAAGCAATCAAATGCGTTCAAAGATCGGACAGCATATCCCCTTAATTTCCTTACTTTTCCATCCTACAAGCAACACCAATTCATCTCAAATTAACCACATACACATCATAAACTATCAACTACACTTTTCAGCACAATATCCATAACTAAAGTTACCATTATCGGATTGAGGTGTACTTTGCACCGTTTCGAAGCTAAGACAAATATCTACAACTTTCATGAAGATGACTTAGTCCAATTCTCACCCTAACTAAGTCAAAATTTTCAATGTATTAAACCCGAACCGCATAAATAGGTTAGCGAACCGCATTTTGGTTAAACAACCATAATTCAGGCTACCAAAGTCCAATTCAAGTGATTCCAAAACCATCCGAAAGCTAAGATACCAGGCTATATCTCTTAAGAAGACATGAACAACCAAATCAGTAGTATTTCCAGTCAAACTAACCAATTACCAAAGCTGATTATCATTCTCGGATAGAAACAGGACAGCAGGGGTATTTCAGTCTTTTCATTGGCTACGTTGCTCCGATTGGGTTGAAATTTTGCAGACAACTATAAAACATCATCCTCTACAACTTTTATGTTTTGACCCAAGGCTAATTCAGCCTCTAACTAGGAGAAACAATACCGGGTAGAATAGGGAAAAATTGAAACCCTAAACCTGGAATTCATGCATTCAAGTGCTAATCTTTCACAAAACAACATCTAAAACAACTAAAAACCACTAATAAGCAATTAATTGAAGTAAAGAGGATATTCTAGACAAAATACCTTAAAACCACAAGAAAGGTAGTAGCTTGGAGCTTGTCCCTTCAAAATCACTCCACTCGATCCTTTAATCCACCTTAGTAAACAACTTTGATGGAGAGTTTTGCAAAAATTCTGGTTAGAATTCAAGATTGGGCAAGAAATTGAAGAACAAATGAAGTTTCTCTCTTGGTTTCTTTCCCTCAAGGTGGCCGGCCAAGGAAGCTTAAAATGAAGAAATATTTTGCTCAAAATTAGCTTTAAAAAGGTAAAAATATCTTGGTCAAAAGTCCAAGAGTGAATTGGATGGTGACACTTGTCACCTTTTGCTTAAAACTTATCTTTTTGTCTCTCTAATACTAATCCATATAGGTAACTTCTAATAATCTCTTAGTACCTTATAAAATAATAACACTTAATACAAAACTCCAACAAATTGTCAAAAATATATCGCATTTACCGCACTAACGGGTCCCACGTTGATAATACACTTCAAACTTAACGTGGACTAATTTGTATCAAGGAGATGATTTGAAAACTATATTCCCTTATAAAAATGTATTTGAAGAAAGGCATAAAATTATAGACAAGGAAACAAAATAATGTCTAGAAAATATATAAAAATTTTCGGGTTCTCACACTCATTCTTTCGGGGCATCACAAATGCCCCCGCTTCTCCCAAGGGCGAACCCTAGAGTATCGGCGGGACGCCTACCTAACTCGCTCCAGGACTCAAAATACAAAGTTAATCAAACTATATTAAACCAAAGGAGTACTATTTATAATATATACAACCGCCAAAAGTTCTATTTACATCTTCAAAAGCATCTAGTCAAAACCACTATAATACACTATGATAACCACCAACAGAAGGTAGACCCTAAGGAGGGTTCTTATACAAACCACTAAAACAAAAACAAACATCTTAACTGTCCAACTATTACAAGCAAACTTAACTATACTAGTGAATGTGCCAAGGAGTTTCCCGCATCGTCCCCTGCTAAGGAAAACAAAGGAAACGGGTAAGTTATATGCTTAGTAAGTAAACAGGGGTAAAATTGTAAATTTCACATTTAGAAAATAACTATTTCACAAAAGTGTCAAGTCAAGTGCAAAAGTAACAATACAAAGGAAGGATACAGGTTGGCTCCAAAGCCAAGCCGTTTGCCATGCGTGACCTCCTGCCGACACTCCGTCGACCATAAACAAGGTCCGTAGAACTCCACTTGTACTCCCACCTAACACCTTATCACCCTCACTGGCCAGTCACCTCACAAACTTGCTCGAGCGAATGAAATTGAGCTTGGTTCACAAGCTCGGTTCACAAACTTGGTTCACACTTGAACCTACAAACTTGGTTCACATTCTCGGTGAACCGGATTCACGAACTTGGTGACCTCAGACTAAGTTGGACTGACTTCGACCAAGCCTTGACCGGCTCGAATAGTCCATCTAGGTCTTGAGATTGACTTCAAACTCACAAACGTCACCCCGAGCTACAGGTTCAAGGGGCTCAAACCCAAAATAATTCATGTAGGCATGTCATGTACAAATATGCATGTAAATTGGGATTTAAGTCGAATGCGATGAAGTACACCCTCGCCCAGGTACCCTTTCATTCATTTTAAACACATAAGCAAGTTATATGCAACACGGCCCGAATACTTACTCAAAGTAGCACAAGAGCAAAAATCACTTCGTGCGTGCTAACTAGTAGTAGACTCCACCGGCTCCGCTTAACTCACCACTGTTTGAAATAGAAGATTGCATCATATTATATCACAAACGGCTACTAATAGACCTAAAACAAGCAAAACGGCAAAATCGGCACATGCAAGTGCAGAAACGGCAAAATGGACACACGCGCGCGCGGGGAACGGCAAACCGAAATGGCCAAATCTGCCATCTCAAACCGTTTTGATCAAAAGTTAGGCTAGGAATATCGAATCAAGGTGGGTGAGACACCGTTTCGAAACTACGAGGAAGGGCTACAACTTTTATTTAAACATCTCAACCCAGATCTCAATAGGTATTGGTAAAAAATGCACAAAATAGTTCCAGCCATTTCATTTCGGTTTACCAAACAGGCCCTGTTTGAAAGACCGTAACTCACGGCTCAGAAATCGGAATCAAGAAATTCCAAAGGCGTTAGAAAGCTCATCCATAAGGCTATAACTTTCGTGTTTGGACTAAAAGCTGAATCAATACAGAGAATGGAGGAAAATGGGTCTAAACATTCCTGTCAGAACTGTCCAAATTCAAAGGCAGTTCTGACAACCAATCTTGTTTTGGTCATAACTGAAGCTACGGGACTCGGATTTGGATGAACTTTATACCGTTTCAAAGTTAAGACCAAGATCTACATTTCTTATGAAGAGGTCAACACCCAGTTCGTACGTTATCAAAACGGACAGAACATGGTCAGAGGCTAAAACAAGAAACGCGGCAGAATTCTGAGTTTAGAATAGATGCTACTATTTTGGCCATAACTCAGGCTACATAGATCCGTTTGACCTGAAATTTTTCAGATACCACAAGGACTTCAAAAGCTACAACTTTCATGTTTTGAGAAAACTCTGAATCAATACGTAGTATCAAGAAAATTGAAGCTCAAGTTCAGGTGCTGGTTGCCCTGTTTACCCGGATTTGCCGGTTTTGCGCGCCGCAAACGCATGGTCCATTCTATGATTCTCATGCAAATTTTCTAACCAATTCATACCAAAGAAACACATATATACCAGCTTCTAAATGACCTACCAAAGGTCCGAAACTTTCCTTCTAAGACACTACAACTTGCCCAAAACTAACCATAATCCCTAACCTAACTTTATTTGCATCACTAAACTTAATCTAACAATCTACTAACCAAACCCTAACTCACTAAACATTAGCCATGCTAAACCAACCTAAGGAAGCCTAGGGTTTCTTAACCCAAATCAGTTTTTTTCCACTCACTCACCAAACGAATGAAACCAATCATCAAACACAACCACTACAAGTTCAATAACACAAGATTAGAGCTAACTAAAATGCTTAGCAAGAAACCCTAATCTTCCATAGTCTTAACCGAAATTTTGCAGCAATAAACCGCTAAAATAAACCATCAATCAACACAATAATCATTACATGAACCATACAAGTGCATAATCACAACAAAACTTCACTTACATGACTTCAAAACTTAATCACCAAACTTTAACTTCAAAGAAAGATGTTTTACCTTCAAGAGAGCTTTGTAAATGAAGAAAGCTACCACAACAAGGCCCCAAGTTGTTTCCCTTAAGCTCCAACAACAAGATGGAAGCTAGAAATTGAAGAATTTTGAAGGAAATTTCCTCTCCTTTCTTGCTCTCTCTCTCGACCCTCTCTCTCTCTCTTTTCTTTCTTATTTTGTTTTGTTTTCTTATGACAATCTTGCAATCCTATGATATATATAAGATGGTCAAAGTGTAAGAAGATATTTTCTCTCTCCACCAATCACATAAAAGCTCACATTTTACTCTCAAGCCCTTACACCTTCAACTTTGCATTTGTTCCACTCTTGCCCTCAAACATTTGGAATTCTTTCAATTAACTCCATAGGTTATAACTTAATCTAGTCCAAAACATATAATCACACTTAATTACTTCACTAATCACTTTCCTACCTTAATCACCTATACCTAAGCATACTTTATCCCACATAAAAGAAATTAAACAACAATATTTTGTCAAGGGCAAAATTAGGGTTTAAACCCAAATTAAAACTTCTAATAAATCATAACACTAGAGATTTACTCATTTAGGGTTTCTAACCTTCTTAAACTTATTTAACCTATATAAAATGGATCAAATCCTATACTTACCTATACTAAAACATACGCTAGCATAACTAACTTTAACCACCACTCGAACTTATGGTTAATACAAAACTAGGGTTTCAATACTAACCCCGACTTAGGATTTTCGAATTAGTCCCAAAACCTAATGTTACCGCACGAATAATGAATATAACCTAATATCAAACTTAAGAACTGACTGGAGCCTCACATATGGTTCACTACCGGATGAGCATTTTCATCTTAACAGTCTCATTTATCTCAACCTTGGGGGGAATCAATTCGAAGGCTCCTTGGATGGAACTTGGAATTGGAGTTCCCTTACATCATTAGATCTATCATGCAATAACTTTGCTATCTTCCTCTCAAGCCAATTATCCACTTTAAGTTCCCTAGTTTCACTTGATCTTTACTCCAATCACTTTCGAGGTTATATCCCAAGCTCTG
Organism: Coffea arabica; assembly: GCF_036785885.1. NCBI lineage: Eukaryota > Viridiplantae > Streptophyta > Magnoliopsida > Gentianales > Rubiaceae > Coffea > Coffea arabica. Next base: position 44,717,570 of record NC_092310.1, on the reverse strand, counting down.
TTGCCAACATATCCAATCTTCAATATCTTGATCTATCTAACAACAATCTTAGCTCTTCTTTACCAAGTGAAGTATTCACATCAAAGGACTTGATTACACTTGATACAAGCGATAATCACTTAAATGGTCAAATTCCAAGCACAGTTGGCAACTGTACCAAGCTAGAATACCTTTCGCTATGCGATAATGCTCTATCTAGTTCAATTCCATCAAATTTAGGAAGATGTACCAAGCTAGAATACCTTAACCTAAATGATAATGCTCTATCTGGTTCAATTCCATCAAATTTAGGAAAACTATCATCCTTGGTGCACTGAGATGTATCTCACAACAAACTCACTGGAACTCTTCCTGAAAGTCTTGGGTAGCTTTCCAAACTTGAAGAGCTTAATATTTTCAACAACTTAATGGAAGGCATTGTGAGTGAGAGTCACTTAGACAATCTAATAGCTTTAACAAGAATAAACCAAATCACCAAGTAAATGCCAACAATAATAATAAAATGTAGGAAAAATAAAAAGCACAGGACATCAAGATTTTTACGTGGAAAACCCAAGTTGGGAAAAAACACGGGATCTAGTCCAATCAAAAAATCTCCACTATCGTAATAATGAAAATAAGCATATCTATCTGGAACATTCAGATGATAATAATATCACCAATATCAACCAAGTTAAATAGCTACAAAATCACCCCCAAAACTACAACTGTCAAAGAAGTGAATATGAAAGAGTGTCACCAAATGAAGAGTCCAAAATCTAAATAGTAGATGAGTAGAACTTGACGAGAGTATCGCGTGAGTAAAATTTCATTTCAATTGGGTTTCAAATCACCCTCTAATAAAGACCTTAAAATTTCTCTCTCTCTAGCTTCTTTACTCTTTTTTCTCGTTGTTTTTCTCCAGAACCAAGAAAAGTGATGGCTGCACCTTTTTCTTTCGTTGGTTGATTAGTCTTCCTGCTGAGCTTTTTCTCTCGTTTGCAAGAAAGAAATCTACGCCCTTAGTACTAGTCAAGTTTACTAGTACATGACCTAATCCCAAGTCATTTTTGACTTGGAAATCTAAAGGGCTTTGTTTTGTGGTTTGACTCACAAATGGACTAGACCACACAAATGCAACCGTTCTCTTGTCAGTTTGATATGGGTCAGTCGGCTCATATGAAACTGTAAACTTAAAATGAACATCTTTATTGGGAGCAGTTCAGTTTTTTGATCCAATATTGGGCCCATGTGCCAAAGTGGTCATAAATATTTTGATCAAAATAAATTTGCTCTCCAAAATTTCTCCTTTTTTTGTTAAAATTTTGGACAATAGACGATAATTCAATAATTATCATGGTCAAAATCAATTTACCTTGAGCCAACATATTTGACTTGCATTTTTTGTGCCCAGTATTTAGAGTTTGAATTGTTATAGTTTGTTAAGTTTTAAGTAATAATTATTAAGAGTTTTAGGATGAAAAGATATATGAATTAGATCAAAATTGTTTTAGATGTGTATTACAAATTCTAATTAAAATTTTTTAATTATTTTTTTATGTTCTTTATTTTATTTGCTCAGGCTACTAGTTTCTCATGTCTTTCTTCTCTATTGAATTGATAGTTGGTTTCGAATTGGGGAGAGTACATGTGTTTATCATTTTGTACTTTGAATAATTAATAGATCAAGACTTTTCCCCTTTCTTTCACTTATCTTAATTATTAAACTTTGATGTATTTTTTTTCTTGGTTTTTAATATATTAAGGGATGGTATCCCTATTTAATAAAAAAAATATCTTAATTATTAAACACTCAATTAAATATCTCTTTAAATTTTGAGCAAAATATACTATATGTAAATTAGATTGATAATCTAGCATATATTTTCTTTTTGTATCTCGATAGATTATCAATTGAGCTTGAAATGAATTATTATTATACAGGGGGAAGGATGGGTTAGGTGGTATAGGGGGAGGGAGTGTAAGCGAGAGTTCTTGGGTTCGAGTCCCCTTGTTTACACTAAATATATACATATATATAAAGAATTATTTATTATATAAAATTATTTAGATTGTGCGAAAAAATTATTCATGTAAATGAATGTTATAATAACTAATCACTTACCATTGGAAATTAGATTCGGAAATGAAGCGAAGACACAAAAGAAAAACTAAAAACATTCTCTCCACCAAATAAGAGGGAAAAAATTGCCATCAAAGTGAATGAAAAAAAATGTCAGAAATTTTAAGACCACTCATAACGATGTAAATTTTAAATCCAATCTAGCACCATCTATTTTCATAAAAAGAAAAAAAAGCTAATTTTTTGTTGAAAAAGTTTCTTCTACAAAACCCCATAAATGCTATGGGTTTTTTGGGTCAATTTGATTATAAGGGTGTGGATTTAGATTGTGGAGATATGGATTTAACCCTATCCAATTCTTTTCAAAATTCATGAAGGCATGTCATATTCATACTTCACTAGTTATTTTAATCATAATTTTTAAACTAAAACCATTTGAAACATATGTTTAGAAGTATTGCAATAATTTATGCAAATATAGTTCGAATAAAGTTATGTATTAGACTTATAACTAGTTGTACGACTTGCACAAAGTGCGAGGCATGTACAAAATTATAACCACAGTAAAATGATCGATAATTATCCACTTAAAAAATTAAGATAGTGAGATAATGATTATGTTACATGCTTATAATTAATCAATGCCTCATAATCTGTTGTTTCAAGCATCATTGTTTTGTGGTCCATCAAAAATTACGAGACTTGTATGCCTAAATCACAAAATTCAGATCTAGTTTTAATCGGAGCCAAAGGATTTCACACTCAATAACTTTATCATGAAAATTCAAATATTAAAAACCGAATAAAGCATCTCTGCCTATGCAAACCACAATTCCCATGAGAGGTAATAATACCTTTGATCACTAATACATCAAAGTTTTAAGAATTCAGCAAGAACATGCTTAATGTTGATTTACATCGAATCGAAAGTCACATATGTAACCACAACATATATTTAGGAAGGTAATTTACATTGCTAGGTATGCAAATATTTTTCAGACATTAAAGGAGAAGGTGATACAATATGCTTTCAAAGAGACACCAGAAGAGGCAAAAATACGTTTCTGGGTAGTCGGTAAACAGTTTAGAGGGTATATGAAAGAAAGAAAGAAAAGAATAGCTTGTATGATAGATTGTGCTTATAAATATATTACCTTTAATTTTTTAATATAACTATATCCAAGAACTAGACCTCTAAGTAGCTTTTAAAGTTGGTTGTTGCTCCATTATGTTTTACAAGATATCAAAACAAATAAGCAAATCCGCCCACAAGATAGGAGTCCACTTGATCCGGATTGTTTCCCTGGATTCTCATTCCCGTTGAACCTACAACAGCTCAATATGGCACTATTCTTCTTAATAGTCTGATCGAATATGCACTCCTACCTTGATGGCTTATGCTGCTCGATCATGATGCAAATCCCATACCAATGCTCTCATTTGAAGCAGAAGGCTATCCAAATATATTCCAAAGGAAACATTTTTACTATTTGATAAGGAGATACAGATTAGTTTGTCAAGTCTTCTTTCGCTTGCAACTATTGATTTGATTGTAAGACCTTGGATTACGCGTATATTGAACATGTGATTTACAGTTAAAAATAATTGGTTAGCCAAAAACTCAAGAGGTATTGTAGTTAGTGGAAGAATGAGATTGGATTACGATCTATATATGAGTTTTAGTTCGACTTGATCAGTTTGAATTTGATATTGATCAAGCTTGAGTCGAATTTTGACTCGAGTTACTCTTGAACGGTTCAATTCGTTTATAACCATAATTTAGGGGACAAAAACAAGTCACTAGTGAGATGAGCTTTTTCTCTTAGATGTGCAAAAGGAAGTGCTACAAAAATATTCCTCTACCTTCTTACCTTTTTCCTTTCCTTTTGTCACACTAGAAATCTAGCCCAAGGAAAATTTTCGTATTGACCAAAATATGTATATCCTTATGTTTTTTTCTTTTTTTTTGTCATATCGACCGATATGTCAAACTTTGACACTAACTACATTTCAGAGTTTAATTTGGAAGTAAAGTTAAATAGTGTTCCTAAAGATGTTTCATGTTTTTGGAAAATGAAAGTGTAAAACTTTGCAATCGAGTATTATTAAGATAGTTTAACAAATGAAAGCTAGAACCCAAGTCTTGCTATGCCATTTACAAATAAAATTCAATCATTAATCTAAAATGATACAAAATTCAATTATTCAGAGAATTCCATTTGACAGCATAAATCAAAGTTATGAACAGCAAACCATTTACCACATGCTTTGTCGAAAAATATTTGAAGAGGAGCAGAGATTAAAGGCAAGGCAATGGGGCAATCGGAATTTCTTACAAAAATTTCCCATATTTCTGAAGCCGAAAAATGCAAATGTTGAAACTTAGTGGGGCAGCCGCATCAATGGTTGTCAATCTTTGAAGGAGTATTACTGCCTCTATTGAGCAACGGACAGTGTTAGTGTAGTATGTCGTTAAACATCCACATGATCATGAGTCGATCAAGCTCTTTCTCTGAGTTCTTACTCATTGCAGCCGTTTTATTATGTTTTTCCATCATAAATATTGATGCAACTAGCCTTGCAAGTGAAAAAACAAGCTCTTATAAACTTCAAAAAAGATATAAAATATCTCTCGAGTCGACTCACGTCTTGAAATATTGACGATGTTGATTGTTGCCACTCGGAAGGAATCATTTGTAGCTATAAAAGTGGCTATGTGAGCACCAGTGCAGCATCTTATTGGCTATATGATCCTTCCTTTGATAGAATTATACTTGTGTTGTTGTTATCTTCTTCAAGTTCCTCCATTCGTTAACACCAATTTTTCATCTTTCCGGAAATGATTTTAGACGTTTCATCCTTAGATGAATTTTTGGTATTACTGCACTTGTTTCTTTTAAAGGTCATTACCATTTAATAATAAATGCAATAATGCATGACTGAGTCAAATTTTAGCATGTTAAAATTGTCAAATCAATACCGTCATAGTGCATGTAATGACTAAGGCTATTATTAAATTTGCACATTCCACACGTACAGAATTCAAATGAGATACTTTCAACACAAAGTATGCCCTCTTTGAGGCCTTGATCCTTTCTATACGGTATTCAATTAGCCATTAATGTGATTAGGCAAGGAATATAGGTATCATTGATTCCTATATTCCTTCCCTAATCACATTTGCATCATACATGCTAATTTACAAATAAATCACTACATAAACTTCCAAATTAGAGCCATCAATTTCTCATTCTCTCTGACACAATTAGATCTTTTGAACTATTTGTTTTCAGGAGCTAATTCTCACTTTTTGTGTGAAGTGAAGAATGGAAACACAGGTCTTATAGTTCTGGTTCTTAAAAAGAATTCTTAATCAGAAGAAATTCCTGATTGTTGGATGAATTACCCAAACATAACATACATCAGTTTGAAGAGCAATAAATTCATTGGAAGCATTCCAAAGCCATTGTTTTCCTTGGAATATCTGTCTCATTTGGACTTAGGCAGAAACAGGCTCAGTGGTTCGATAGCTTTGACTTTGTAAATCATAAAGAAATTTGCTTGAAATACGTTACTAGTCAATAATATAGGTGTCTGGCTTGGCTATGAGGCCATTTGATAAGTGACTAATTTACGTAATAATTGTATGACATTTTATATTATTTTTAGTCACTTTGATTATATTACTGGAAGAAAATGAATCATTTTGGCTATAATTGGTGAAAAATGCTTTTAAGTAATTAAATGAGGTTTTTATCACTTTTTACTTGGATTTTGTGTATTTTGACAGTTTTGACACATTTTTGTACTTTGGTTATAACTTGAGCTACAATGATAAAATTAAGATGATTCTTGAACTAATTTGAAAATAAGAGATAGATCTACAACTTTGGTGAAGACATCTGAATCCAGTTTAAAGGTTTTTCAGGTAAAAAAGTCAAATTATAGTAGCTAATTTCTATTGGTCGAAGCTGAAACAGGGCAGTGAGCAGTCAAGGGTATTTCAGTCATTTCTTTGTCTACACAGATCCAAATGAGGTGATTCTTGATGCATTGGAAAGCTAACTCAAAGAGCTACAAGTTTTATGTTTGGGTTAAGAGCTAAATCAGCATTTATCATCAAGAAAAGTTCAGTTGAATTTGACACAAAATAGGAGCAGAGCTGGAAATTGAACAAAAGTGCACCAAAATGTCACTGTAGCAATCCGGCCGGAACTTGGCCAGATTTCTAGCCAGATTGTGGTCAGAGAAGGCTGTTCTTTATGCGAAAAACTTATTTTCACCTCCAACAAGTCACATGCAATGTCAGACATGTGATAACTACTTTGCAGCTGTAAAAGGGTAGTGTAGGTCTCATTTTCTTGATTTCTTTCATCTTTATATAGCAAAAACTTGCAAAATTGAAGGGGGAATAGAGAGACATACAGGAGAACTTGGAGAGTGTAGAAATGTAGCTCTTTCATCTTTTTAGTATTAGGTTAGCTTAGGATAGACTAGTATAGTTCATCTATTCTTGTATATTGGCTAGATTAAGATGAAGATGGAGATGAAGAAGGAGGAGTTGAAGCTCAAGTGACATAGGTTATCTCTTCTCCAACTCTTTATCTTTTGTATCAGATTCTTAAGTATAATTAATATGCAAGTTCTAGATTTTGTGTTCAATATGTGATTTTAAAGTTTATGCCTTGGGTTTGGCTAAACTTTCTATAATTGTTAGTGTTTATTATTTGGTTATTTGATTGCTATTATTTAAGCAAGTTATTTAGCACTTTGACCCTTTAAATCATGATTAATCTGGTACCATTAATTGTGATTATCTAAGGTGTTGTTTCTGCAATAAAAATTGAGATTTAATACTAGTTCAATAAGTGCTAAACATAGGAAGTACACTCACGAGAGTAGAGGTACACCTATGTGGTTTTAGTGATTAATTTTATGTAATTTCATTGAAGAAATGAACTTGTAGCTAATTTCATAACCATGAGAATATGTATGGATTAGTTATGAGTATAATTGATTCACTACGAAAGTAGGTTTCATATGCATGAGGAAATTACACCATAACTAGCCTAGATAGTAGTATTCAATGATCCAAATATAGCGCTTGCACAAATAGTTAGGGATACCACAACTTAAGGAGCTTTCATTTGTTATTTTCTTGCATAAGTTCAGTAGGTATTACTTGTTATAATTCCTTGATAGTCTAAATAATAGAGAAGTTTTAGTAGTGCTGGTAATTGCAATCTTCCTTGTAGGATCGACCCTTAATACCCTATACTCGCTCACGATTCGTATACTTGCGATAAATTGCGTGTGGGGTATTTAAGAGTTTATAAATGTAAAACTTAATTAGGATGAGATTAATGTTATATGTATACCCTACGCACGTCACCATTCTTTCACAATTGGAACTACACAGATGTCCAATTTTCTCTCGTAAACCAATGCACTTCTTAAAATGTATACACAATATCACATCTATCAATCAATTGAAATTATAGCAGGATCGTGTATTATCCCACTAACCGATGGTATGGCAAGATCGGGTATTATGCCACTGACCAATTTTACGGCAGGATCGGGTTTTATTCCACTGACCGATGGTATGGCAGGATCGAGTATTATCCCACTGACCGATGGTATGGCAGGTTTGGGTCTATCCCACTGACTGCTTTTATCTCGTTGGGCTTGAGTTTTATTCCACCAATCTCGGCAGGCTCGGGTTTTATTCTACTGACCGATTTCATTTATCGCAGGCTCGGATTTTTATCCCACTGACTGATGTTATGGCAGGTTCGGGTTGTATTGTATCCCACTGACCTCTTTATGTTTACATGTTTCAGCTCAAAACTCATAGTAGAATAACTACAGGTAAGCATTTGGTGTCTACGTCTTTGTCTCAAGTTTCTTTGAAACTCAAACAAAGAGGAGCAAGTTGTAGACACCAAAAATTTCTATTTAATTTTAGCTTTATTAGTATTATTATTTTATTTTATTTTATTTTAGATGTTTAAATTTGTAAAATGATAATTAGTGTTTATTTTTACTTATTTGCAAAGCAATTTGATGTTTGATCCTATGGGCATGATGGACATCAGGACTGGTTTTGTGTACTTCTGGTGGATGTAAATTTAGTTATATGCATATTTATTTGTTCATGTTGCAATCCCAAATCTTTGATAGAGAATATTGTGGTTCGATACAAATTTTAAGTCATTTTTGGAATCTCAAATCTCCTATAGGAATTTTCACACTTGGTACCATTTTTTATTCTTAAGACGATCTTGGGATATTCTCATTTACTATCCAAGAAGTGAACCCCTATATCAGTTCCAGTGCAGTGTATGCAATAGATATTTTGCATCGAGAACAAGCATTTTTAATCAAGAAACCCTTAACCAGTTTTTAACCATCAAAATTTGTTGACAATTCTGGTTTTCATACTATAAGAAAATTTTTTTTTTATTTCTCAGCTATGAACTAACTGATATATAATCATGCAAACATTTTTTGAAGTTGGAAAATTGTAATTAAATACAAAAAATGCATGAAAACTACAATATTAAAAATTTTCTTTTAGTTCAACTCTTGAAAATGATTAAATAGAATGGCATAACTATTTAATAAAAAAAATTCTACAATCAGCTAAATCTAATTCCATACGATCTTATACTAGAAGAAAACTGCACTAAAACAAAAAAGATAAATCAAATTGGGATATAAAAAGTATAACATAATAAGCATGACCGAGTCAAAGCAATACAATCAATTTCTCCAATTTCTGGTGCACCACAACCTAGCTCCGTCTGAAACATTTTAATGTAAGTCATTTACATGGAGCTATTTGTTATTTAGTCAAACTTGGGTCTAATTGGTAGTTTGACCACACCTCAAGAGAAGTAAATAATTATCCCAAGGATTATTAACTTCTGCGTTTGTTGATCTACATATAAGAAAACATAAATTTTGTTGTCTTTTTTTTTTCAGATTTTGTTATATCTTGAAAGTAATTTGTCTGAACTCAAAAGCACACCATATTCATGATGGAGAAATAAAACCTTAACGTGTTTTACGATTCAAAATCTATCAAAATCCTCCGCTTCTGAGCATATTGAGAACGGAATTTTTAGATTATCATGCTTTGGTTGTGGTATATGTTGGAAAAATGGAAAAATCCATTGTGGAGTGAATGAGAAAATTGTTCTCATAATGGCACTCTTGATAGAATCCAAGGATAATTATCTATCATTCATGTATCTGAAGATTCATGTACCTAGGATTCATGTACTTAGGAATTAAGTATTTATGTACGTAATTGTTAATACATGAATTTGGAGTTTTCTTATCGAGAATACATGTATGTACATGAATGTGGTACTTTGATAAATGTGAAGATAATTAAATGGAATTTAACATTTGTTTCCAATTTCTACAGTCACCCTTGGCCAGAATTTACAAATAACTCTCTTTTTATTTTGTTTTAAAAACAGAGTTCTCTCTCCAATTTTTTTTATTCTTTTGCATCTTCATCTTTTATAGTGTTCCATATTGCTCTAGTTTGAGTTCGCTGTGGTGAAAAAGTTTGGTGCTAACATATTCTAATTTAATTCGTTGTATTCTGGGAGACAGACGCCTACGTAACCTCGAGCACTCTACCTGTAGGGGGCGAATCTGTTTTAAGGAAATTGTGCTCACAAGTCTCGGATTGTTATTTTCACTCTCCACCCATTTCTTTCTTTTCAGTTTATATTTATTCTTTCCTATATTGTACCAGCCTATTTTTAATAACAGTATATTCTCAACCTAGCTTGATGATGATTTTGTCATAAAAAGGCAGAAGTTTTAACCTATCATACCTCAGATTTAGTTGATAGCATCCCGTTGCTGTTTGGGAACCTAAATAGTGACTTTTTGAGCAAAAATTGGTGCAGCATTTTAGTTCACAATCAAAATTGCCAACCGCGATATTACAAGTGCTCCCATGAGTGGGACTGTTGTTATTTTTGTAGGACATAAACATTGAACTCTACAAGTACAATTTCACCTATATAAATATTGAAGTGATGCCATTTCAACAAGAGTTTGAGTAGACTTTTATAGATGGTTGTGAAATTATGATTAGCACGTAGCTAAAATAGCTCTAAAGCTAATGTTAACCTCTTGAAAAAAGAAGATAATCATTAATTGTGTTGTGTTTTCGTCTTCTAACGTATAAGAGTTATAGTTTAATTTAAAAATATTAACAACTCCATTAAAAATTTAAATCACCTCTTCTAATTGTTTTGAACTCCGACCTGTGTCACGATTTAATAATAGTTCTCTAGACACTGTGGCTTGTTTGGACTCAAATTTTTGGCCGTCCCAACTCGAGTACTTGTAACTTTTATTATTCACTACCTAAGATACAGAAATAACTCTTCAAACACGTCTTTTAACATATATAACGAAGATTCAATCAGAATTGAAGTACGATTTTTACACTTTGTTTTGAGAAATCCAGAGAATAGTTTTGTTATATTCTGTAGAAGATTGCCATTACTGTGGTAGCAAATTCTTCGTTAGTGACTCTTTCACATCTTAAAGCAAAGTAAGCGGAGCTTTCTAACATGCGAAAAATCTAATCATGATAAAAATCGAAGCTGGGTAAAAATTATATATGAACAGCCAGAATATTCCAGATATAGTGGCCGATGAACATGATTATAGTACAAAACACCTAGATATTCAAGTTATAGTGGCCAATGAATATGATTATGGTACAAATTTTTATAAAAGCAATAAGACATAATAGAAACTTAGTGGTATAGTAGTTTTCTTAGTACATAAATGGATGATCATTAGTGTTAGGGAAAAAAATCCAAGGAAGTTTATCAAAAAAGTCCAATATATAAGTCAGAAACTCAACATTAATCTAAAAGATTAAACTTATATATTAAATGCTCTTGCACTTTGGTGGGTTTCCAAGATCTTTTTGATGGCTTATGTTGTGTTGAAGGGATATCTATCTAATCTCATATCAGCCTTCGGTAGCAACCAAACCAAGGAAACTTTCCAATGCAGAAAATACAGCAATTTCTGGTGATCCTGGCTAATGTCGAAACAACAATGGAACCAATGGAATCGAGGAAAATATAAAGAAAATTCAGCTCTTTTTTGGTGATCCTAACTAATCTCAAAACAACAATGGAACTAACAGAACCGAAGAAAGTATATGAAAAAAAAAAGATACATAAAATACAGCTCTTTTGGGTTTATCCCGTCTAGTCACGAAATCAAAAGCTCATACTATTGTTAGGTAGAAGAACCTTGAGAGTCCACCGAAGAAACCCAATATATAAGTCAGAAACTCAATATTGATTCAAGAATTTAAGCTATTAGGTTCCGATCTTTTACATATTAAGCCTCCTTTTTTCCACCTGTCAAAGTAACATGGGATACAATTCCCTACTCATGAATCTAATAATTAGACAATTAGACTGGCAATATGGCAAGAAGACGCTTTCTTTGCATGAAATGCTACTAACTGATTGGTTCTAACTGCTAAATATATGAAATAAGCTGGAAAAAAAAAACGTTTCAGTTGGTCTCTTTTGCGCAATTAGGAACAAGATAGGATAAGATCAAAACCATCCGGCTATAGAATTGCTGATCAATTTATTCTGCCTTCACATGTTTATAACTTTTAGGGTTAATTGCAGCTTCCCTCTGAGATTGTGGGGGTCACTTACACTTTCCCTTTGAATGTGAACAATAGGATTTCTCCACCGGAAAAATATTCCTTCGCCACCGTTTTTGACTGTAAATGTTGTTGCAATTTCATATCTCAACCAACTTGCGCAATCAATTTCATAAAGTAGAACGTGTTTTGCATTTTACCCCTACATCGTGCTTTTCCCAACTTTTATATTTATTTCTAAAACCTTTAGTCAACTCTAGTTTCTCATAACACCCAGGATATATAATCTAAAATATCATCTTTAGCATAATAATGAAAAAATATTATATTAGTTGTAAATTTGGGTCTTGATAGTCTTGGTCCTTTGTCTTTGCTGGAAATTTTTGAGGTCGTCTTGGTCCTTTGTCGTTGGTGGAAAATTTGAGGTCTTGGTCCGTTGTCTATATGATATCCCATTAGTCATTGGTATGATTAGGCTGGAGTATATATTAAGCTGCACACCTTTGTATCCGAAATGCTAATTTGCAACTAAAGCACTTCCTACACTTTAAAACAACAACAAACAATTACTCGGTCTCTCATTAAAAGGTTTTCATAATGAATGTGACTATTTTCAAGTGTTCAATTGAACGAATATGAGGAATTTGAAGAAAGAAAAATTTAAGCTGGAAATAAGGTTAAATAACTTCTGGTTAGTGTATGAATGCTTCTATGAATTGCACGAGAAAAAACATAAAAGAATATGAAGTTTCTCATGCTTAATCATCTTTATGTGTAGGTTGTGATGACATATTTACGCTTGAAAATATGTATCAGCATAATATGTGCTTCCAAAGTCCTGTATTTTCATTCATAGACACTTATCCATTTCTTTTGAGCTTGTGGATTGACATCTATTTCTTTAAACTTAATTTTTCATTTAGTTCTTTTACATATTAAACTTGAAATAGAAATTCCTTCGTGCATTGTAATAAAATTACTATGATGCTTTAAAAACTACATTTAGACAAAAAATTATGTTTTACTTAAGAAAAAGAATTATTTCTTTTGATAAAATCATTAGGGCTAAATGAGGCTCATCCCCGAAAATTGGATATCCAAATTGCAATGCTCTTGTAAATCGTGACACTAGAAACAACCAAAAAAAGTAGCAACAACCAAAAAAAGGTAATTTACATATAACCTCCCATGATTTCACCTATTGTCACATGACTCCTCTAACATTCAAAATATCCACTTCATCCTCATATGGTTTCATGTAAAGTGAAAACTTGACAACAAATAACCTATTGAATGTCATTAGTTAAAATGCTAGTAGTACCCTTATTTAAATACTAAATTGAATAACCACCTAACCACCTTGTATAAAACCATAGGAGAATTTTGTGAAAAAAATATAAGAATCATAGGGAGATAAAATGAATATTCATGTAAATTATAAGGGATTAAATAGATATTATGATTCTATCACACACATTTTCAAACCACATCTAGTCCAGTCATCTCTAACTAATGGTGCATTTCGTCCCTTTTTTATTTATATAAAACCACGTGGGATTATATGACTATTTTAAAATTTTAAGAGTATCATCTAACATTATGCAAAACCTTGGGAGGCTTTTCATTTTTTAGGCAAGTGGCTTGTAGTATGTGTTTAAAAACCAGATTCGGATAGATTATTTTTAGAACTGCAATCTTTACTAGAGAATAATACAAAAGTAGAATGATTAAAATAAGGGCAAATTACACTTTACCCCTCCTGTGGTTTAGTGTTTTTCTACTGAATCCCCTATGGTTTCAAAAATTATATATAACCTCTTCATGGTTTGGATTAAAGTGTCAAAATGACGAAAATGGTCATTCGTAATGAAACTTTTTAAAATGTCGAAATTACCCTTATAAATACATGACACACTAATCCTATATGATTTTATATTTTACCATATAATCCCCTTATGATTTTTAGAATATACACATAACCCCCTTTGATTAAAAAATAATTTTCAACTTTACATAAGAGTATTTTTTACATTTTAGGTGACTCTATCACGAATGATCATTTCCGTCATTTTGACATTTTAATTCAAATCATGAGAGGAGGGTTTGTTTGGATTGTAAATTATTTGAGATATTTTTACTGTAGCATTTTTTGTGATGTGATGTATGTGAAATAAAAAGGTAATTGGGAAGATAAAAAGCTGTATTGGAAATTGTAATGGTGATGTAAGCAAATATATTTGGAGAAATAATCCACTATTCAAACAAACCCACATATATAGCTTTTGAAACTATAGGGAGTTATGTAAAAAATACTAAACCACAGTAGGTTATAACAAAAATTTTACTACATGAGTGCATCAAATAATAGCAATATAAGAGTTAAATCCTAACATATGTGCTTAGAAAGAGTGACTTATACTTCGAACTAGTATCCGTCTCAAAACAACGTAATGTATAGATAAAGTAAACAACCAAACACAACCAAAAAGAACCCCCCCCCCCCCCCCCCCTCTCCCTCAATCCAAAACATTTCTTTAACTTGAAAATTTTATGTTTATGTGATTTCTTCCCAAGTTGTTTCAAATCATTTCCAAAAAAAATCTGAAACGCCAATCATGAAACATTAGTTTCAGCTTGATAGTGTTTAAAAAATATGAACCTGGAAAGGTTTCTTATTCTTTTTTATGGCGCTTTCCAGTGTATGTTAAATATACTTATTAAAGTGAAACTAACCTTGTTTGGATTGCTATTTTCCGTAAAAAATTTACGTTGTTTTCCATGATCACATTTCCCTATTACCTTTTTCCCTCACATACATCAAATCGTTACAGTAATTTTTTCATGAAAAATCATGAAAAATGCAATCCAAACACAAGAGTAGTTAAAAATCATAATGAATTTTTATTTCACTAATCAAGCCAGAAACGAATAAATTCTTATCCAAATCAAATTTCCATATAAATCTAAATTGCACTCAAATGCCCAGATCTGTTACATCATGACATCAAATCATAAATGAGAAACACGACTGGAGTTTTCAATATATCGTTTTTCCATTGCTTCCGGTCATTGTCAATGGTACAGAACAAAAGTGAATTATCTTTCAAAGTCAAGTCAAAGTCTGTTAACAGACTTCAACAATAATCATCACGGCCCATGTGAAGCATGCGTTACGTGTATGGGCCCATCCTTGTACAGATTTAGTTGTACTGATAAAATTTTGCCCAAAAGGAATCCAAAACAAAAAACTTTATTTGGGTTTGTGGAAGATGGATCCTCAATTTCTTGCATGTCTTGAGTCCTGGAAAAATTTCAATCTTTGCAATTGTTTTTGACTTCATTTGAATTAGCTGTTTTTAAAAATAATTTTAAAATATTTTACTATAGTAATAGATATGAAAAATTTTTACTATAGTGGTGTTTTTAAATGTATTTTTGGGAAACATTATGGGATATTTTTTAAAATATTTTAAGGGTATTTGTTTTAAAAAAAAATTAACACTATCATTCACTATTGCCACAATCCTCCTCTCTCCTCCTCCCCTCCTCCTCCCTCTCTTTCTTTTTCCTCCTCCTCCTTCACCTCCCTGTCTCCCTCACACTCCGCCCCTCCTCTCCCCATTTGGCCTAGACCAAATCTTGGGGAGGTGGGGAAGAGGAGGGGAAAGGGAGGGGGAGGAGCGGATGAAAAAGATTGGAGAGAAAAGAGAATGAATGAGAAGAAGGAGGAAGAGAGAGGGAGATGAGGAAGAAGAGCATGGTGGTGGTGGGTGATGGTGATAGATGGAAGAAAAAGATGATGTAAATTTTATTTTTAAAATTTTTTTAATATATTTGGAGTTCTTTTTAATATGTTGTATGAATATTATATTTTTGAAATTATTTTTGTTCATATATTATCATATCATTATATGTAAAAAATAATTATTTTTGTTCTTCAAAGCTGTTTTTGGTCTTGGAATTTCAGTCACTTTTGTGCTCTTGAATCTTCCTTTCGATCGACTTGACGATGAGTGGTTGGTTACTTCACGCGTAAAGATTTTGAAGTGAAGTCTTCGGTCGTTGCTATAGAAAAGAACTCTCGGTCATTAGTCTGTACGGAATCCAATAAGCCCCGATGTAATATGGGCAAAGATTATAATCTAATTTTAGTTTCTACCCTAGGCGATAATTTGCAGAATCAAAGAGTAATCTTATAATAATTAGAGCTAATATGTAGAACACTTGATGTGGTATTCAATTTGGAAATACTTTTTTTGGTTTTGAATTCATTTGACAAAAACCTTTTCAAAACTAAAGCAAAATTATGATATTCCTTTTGTTCATGAAATGAAAGTAATCTTGTTACTTAGAACTTGCAATTACTTACAATGCTTATATGTTGACATTATTATGTGCACAAGTAGTTTGGGCAAGAATTAGTTTGTTCCTTCATCATGGGAGTAAGAATAGAAGTTTAAAAGGCTATAAAAAATGTTTAAATTGGATGCAATGCTTTACATACGGTTAAGGTAGCAAAAACATCCCGCAAGACGCACTTTAGGATAGTTAGTCAAGTGTCTGTTAGATTTCTGATTTGACTCTTAAGTCATTTTTCTTCCCCCCCCCCCCCCCCCCCCCCCCCCTTCGTGTTCCTTTCTTTTCTCCTTCCTTTCTTGCAAGATTTGGAGGTTTCGCTTGAGCCGAAAAATATTTAAAAAAAAAAACTAATTTACTCACTCCTTTTAATCATTTCCAAATATTGTGTTCAATATCCAAAAAAGTGACGACAAATAAGAAAGTAACCAATTAGGATGTGATCAGATCATATTAATCTACAATTAATACGATTTTCTTTACTAGCATGTAGGAGTTTCCCTGAAGTCTTTTTTTTTTTTTTAATGACGCATATATATTCCATAACCTTTGATGTCTTTCATATATACTTTAAAGTTTCAGTAAGCACTGCTCAATGACTTGTATAACAATCTTATATGTAGATTAAATCAACAGAATTATTAAGTTTATTATGTTTAATCGTCTTTTTATGTAGGTCGTGTTGATGTATATACACTTGAAAATATGCATCAGCATCAGTGACGGATTCAAGCTTTTACTTTAGTTGGAACGATTCATCAATGATATAATAGCAAAAATTTCTATAGCAAATAAAGCGTGTTAAATATATAATGAAATTTCAATAGATTATAGTTAAACATAAGAAATTTAAAAAAATAAAGGCAAAGTACAAAGAAAAATGTGAATATTAGACTCTATATCATTTTATTTATTGTCTATGTGAGGCATTCAAAACCATAATTGAAACTTTTTCAATTTGTATGCAGGGGCGGAGCCAGAAAAAAATCTTAGTAGGGGCACAAATAATACTAAAATTTTTTATCTACTCTTTTTTAAATTTTTTGAGCAAAAAATAAATAAATTCACTAACAAGTACAATTGATATGTATATTCCATGAAAAACATAAAAAGACAAACTCAAAATTATGAATGTAATAATAATTTTATTTAAAAACTTCTTTTATTGTCATTTTTTGCACCTTCATTATCCTTGGCTTCTTCTTTATTAGATGGCTCTTTTTCCATTGATTTCCTCTTGAAATATCTCTCCATAGCTAAAGAAATTAAAATCAATATATAAGATACTAATCCAATTAAAATATTAAATGTACAATAAAATCTAATAATCTATCCAAGAACTATTTTACAAGTTAAAGTTATTTATTAAATCATTAATCACAACATATCATTACTATATCAAATCACAACTTATTCATTCATTACTATATCAAATCATTAATCAGAATATATGAACCTAATCAAGTTAATTAGACAAAAGGATCCATATAAGAATAATTTAAAAGTTAAAATATATGTCAAATGGCCCTCTATTCATCATTACATTAACTCCAAATAAGAAACTAATCACGGAAAATAAAAAATAAATTATAAATCTATAAAATCACCATTTCACAAGTTAAAATATTTATCAAATATCAAATAACCCATTTATTAGTTATTACATTAACTAATCAATTTTCAAATTTCTCTAAAACAGTAATAATCTCATGCTCTAGAAATATATTTGCAAACAAATTTAAAATAATAATAATAAGAAGTAATTGTTTAAAACCTGATTTCAATGGTCTCCCAAAATTGGTGAAAAGAGTTGCAAATCAGTGGCATTGTGGCAGACTTAGGTCCCTTTACTTCCTTTGTGCCCCGTATCACGTTATTTAATTGGAAAGAAGTCAGCTTCAAGGACTGGTTTCTTGCGGTTGAACTGAAGAAAACAGGTCTTGGTTTTCAAAAAGCCTACTCCTTTAATGGAACACTGTTTGAAGTAGTCAACAACACCATTTTCATGACAGAAAACCTATTTGATGGGAGAGACCATTTTCAGTGGGGACAACCAAGAGGCAAAAGAGGAAAAGAAAATTGGGGAATGGGGACAAAGGAAGTAAATGATTAATGATGATTGGATGAAGTAATAAAAAAAAAGAGTAGCTAGTTGGGTGTGGAAGAAGAGGAGTCGTGGGTTGTGAAGTGAAATGGGGGACCACAGGAGTAAAGGAAACTTGGAGAGTGGGGACAAAAAGTAATGACTGATATAATTGATATTTGGTCCTTAGAGGAGGAAAGTGAATGATATAAATTTTGTGACCTATTCTTTCATATTTTTTTAAAAAAATTCTGGGGGCACCAGTAAAATTGTATCAAAATTATAGGAGTATTATAGGAATTTAAGGAGGGCAGTGGGGGCCGTGCCCCCAGTGCCCCCACTGTAAATCCGCCCCTGTTTGTATGATAGCCAGAATAGATATATAGTTTGTTTTCTTCATTTTTGATTTCCTATATGACATATACAGTGTTACTTTAGTTACTATTTAAAGTTGTAGTTATCAAAGAAACTAAGAGTTGGTTTGTTATAAGAAACTTGGAGAAAAGAAAGCTTTATATTTTTATAATTGTTATTAAAAAATAATACTAACTGTATAGTAATGTAGATGTTAATGGCATACTTTTATAGGGAAACTAATTGTTAGTTTGATAAATGGCACTTTATCAAAAGAAGTTAAATAAAATAACGAAAAGAATAATTTTAAAATTATTTTGGTACTACAATTTGTATTAAGGCATAGGTACAAAGTAGGACAATCAAAACAGCTTTCATGCACCCTTTTCTCCTTATTTTCTGGCTCTACTAATTTTAGTGCATTGTTACCACAAAAATATTAATCCTAATATATGTGTGCTTTAGAACGAGTGAATTTATCTCTCCTAACAATATCTCGCTTTGAACTACCAAAAACTACCAAAAAAAAAAGAAAAAAGAAGAACTTTCCTCTCCCCCAATCCCAATTCTCATTTTAACTTGTTAATTTTATGTTTATGTAATTTTCTTCGTAAATTGTTTCAAATCATTTCTGAGGTTAAAATTTCTGAATAATGATGCCAAAAATGAATAATAAATTCTTTTCGAAATCAGATTCCTGGGTCTTCCATTGTTGACTTGTCAATGTAAACGCTGCAAAAGTAAATATGCTTTCCAAGCCACGTCAACTGTCAAGCTTTATATCAACTGTGAATTTCTTCCATCATAATTTGACGACCACTGCCAGCCAGCTCTATATATCTATCTGCAACATAGCTGAAGTATTTCTTCCGACATTTCACATGACCATGGGTGGATCAACCCATTTCTCTGTTTTCTTACTCGTCGCAATAATTTTACTCTGTTCTTCCACCAAAACTGTAAATGCAACTTGCTATGCAAGCGAGAAACAAGCTCTTTTGGACTTCAAGAAAGACTTGGAAGATCCCTTTGGTAGACTCTCGTCTTGGATACACGACGTTGATTGCTGCAAATGGAAAGGAGTTGTTTGTAGCAACCGAAGTGGCCGCGTGATTCAACTTCTCCTTGAGGGTCCTGATCCTGAAATTGATGATTTTGGTGATCAGGAAATATCAGCATTAAGCGGTAAAATCAGTCATTCGTTACAAAATTTGACTCACTTGCGTTACCTTGATCTAAGTCTAAATGATTTCAGTGGAATTCCAATTCCCAGTTTTTTTGGGTCTCTCAGAAGTCTAAGGTACCTGAATTTATCTGGAGCTGGATTTCAAGGAATGGTCCCCTATCAGCTTGGAAACCTGTCAAGCTTACGCACTTTAAGCTTGGAAACCTATCGAGTTTCCGATCTTCAAGTTGATAACCTGCAATGGTTGGCTGGTCTCTCCAATCTGGAGCACCTAGACATGAGTCGCGTGAACCTTAGTACGGCGTCTAATTGGCTAGAGGTGATTAACACGATCCCTTCCTTGGTAGAGATACATCTGCCCTATTGTCAACTTGATTTAATTTCTCATCATCTTGGCAGAGATACATTTGTCCTCCATGCCAACTTTTCTTCTCTTACTGTCCTAGATCTTTCTGGAAATTTTCTTGGACACCTCATCCCTAGATGGATTTTCGGTCTTACTGCCCTTGCTTCCCTTGATTTAAGTGATAACTCGTTTGAAGGTCCATTGCCCAGAGATCTTAGGAACTTGACTTCCCTCAAGCTCTTGGATCTTTCTAGAAACTATCTAAATGGTTCACTACCAGACGAGCTTATTCATCTTAACAATCTCATTTCTCTCAACCTTGGGGGGAATCAATTAGAAGGCTTCTTGGAAGGAATTTGGAATTGGAGTTCCCTTGCATCTTTGGATCTATCAGTGAATCACTTCGCTACCTTCCTCCCAAGCCAATTATCCACTTTAACTGCCCTAATTTCACTTGATCTTGGCGACAATCACTTTCGAGGTTCTATCCCAAGCTCTATTGCCAACATTTCCAACCTTCAACATCTTGATCTGTCTTATAACAACCTTAGCTCCTCTTTACCAAGTGAAGTATTCACATTGAAGGACTTGATTTCACTTGATACAAGCAATAATTACTTAAATGGTCCAATTCCAAGCACAGTTGGCAACTCAAATAAACTGTCATCCTTGGATGTATCTCACAACAAATTCACTGGAACTCTTCCTGAAAGTTTTTGGCAGCTTTCCAAACTTGAAGAGCTTCGTATTGCTGATAATTTAATAGAAGGTATTGTGAGTGAGAGCCACTTAGACAATCTGGCAGCTTTAAGGATTTTTGAGGCATCTGGAAACTCCTTGACCTTAAAAGTAAGTGCAAGTTTGTCCCACAGGCTTTTGAGGTTAATTCTGGGATTAGGTTTATAAAACAACAAAAGTCTGATTCAGGCTGTTGAAAAAAGACAAATTGCCTCAGGGTTGAAAGGGTATTGGGTGGTAGTATCCCACTTAGCAGCAGGTCCCCCCTATAGGTACATTTGTCCCACATCGGGGTTGGGGTTGGGTTTGGGTTGGGATATAAGTCCCTGGGATTGCCTCAAGAGTTGCCGGCTTTTGAGGTTAATTCTGGGATTAGGTTTATAAAATAACAAAAGTCTGATTCAGGCTGTTGAAAAAAAATAAAAGTAAGTGCAAGTTGGACTCCTCGTACCCAATTTCAAACACTTGGATGGGGCTCATGGAAGCTGGGTCCCCAATTTCCTACATGGATCCGATCACAAAAATTTCTTGATGTTTTGAACTTGTCCTTCACAGGAATTTCAGATACTATTCCATCTTGGTTATTCAACTCATCATTGAAATATATATACCTTTCTCACAATCAACTCCATGGTAAGAGTTCAAATATCTCTGAAGTTATTAAAGATTTATATGTGCATTATAGTCAAGCACATTCAATGCATTATAGTCAACTCACATCGGTCCACGTAGAATTTAATTTATGGTAAATGTTTAAATATCTCTAAAACTGTTAAAAGGTTTATATGCACACAATTATTTAGAACTTAATTTCCAATTATTTATTTTCAGGAGGCACCTCTCACATTTTGTGTGAAGTGAAGAATGAAAATCAAGTTCTTCAATATTTGGATCTTGGGAAGAATTGTCTATCAGGAGAAATTCCTGACTGTTGGATGAATTACCCATTCATGTATCACATCAACCTCAACAGCAATAACTTCACTGGAAGCATTCCAAGGTCATTGTTTAAGTTGGAAGATCTGGAGTATTTAGGCTTGGGTAATAACAGCCTCACTGGTCCGATAACCTTTGACTTTGATGCAGAGTTGTGGTGATGTAATTGCAGGTCAGGCTGCAATCCCAAATCTTTCATACATAGAAAATGTTGTAATTGTTAACAGTCGTTAATGGATTCACCAATGTTTTGAAGCTATGATTGTCAGATTCCACGTAATGGTTTCTACTATACATTTGACGACAATAGGAAATGACATTTGCACCCCGTCCTCTTGAAATGAACAAAAGAAAAAGTCAATATTACCTAAAATGCATATCAAACTGTAAACTTGAAATGAACATCTTTATTGGGAGAAGTTCAGTATTAGGCCCAACTGTTTTGATCAAAATAAATTTGATCTCCAAAATTTCTCCTTTTTTTTTTTTCAAATTTAGGACAATAGACAACAATTCAATAATTCTCATGGTCAAAATCAATTTACCTTCAGCCAACAGTTTTTACTTTGCATTTTTTTTGTCCCCACTATTTAGAGTTTGAATTGTTATAGTTTCTTAAGTTTTAAGTAATATTATTAAGAGTTTTAAATAAAACGATAAATGAATTAGATCAAAATTGTTTTTAGACGTGTATTACAAATACTATTTAAATTTCTTTTACTTCTTTGTTTATTTTCTTTGTTTTATAATGCCACTAGTTTCTCATATCTTTCTTCTCTTTTGGATTTATAGTTGGTCTCAAATTGGGCATACTACATGTGCTTATCATTTTGCATTATGAACGATTAATTGATCATGAGTTCTCTCCTTTTCTTTCACATATATTAATTATTAAACACTCAATTATATTATATGTAAATTAGATTGACAAGCTAACATATATTTTCTTTCTTTCTTTCTTTCTTTCTTTGTACATTTCAACAGATTATCAATCCAGTTCGAAATGAAATATCTATTATATAAAATTATTTAGATTTTGAGATAAAATTTTTTACATACATGAACATTTTAACAATTAATCACTTATCCTTGGAAATTAGGTTCTAATATGAAGGGGAGGCACAAAAAAATTCAGAATCCATAGAAGTACGTCGTATTGATACTTACTTTCATTGGTTATTTCAACCACATATTGATACTTACATTCATTGGTTATTTTAACCACAATTTTTAACTAAAAGCATTTCAAACACATCTCCACAAGTATTGCAATAATTTATGCACAAAGTGCGAGGCATGCCCAAAATTATAATCACAATAAAATAATCAATAATTATACACTTACAAAGTTAAGACAATAAGATAATCATTACGTTACATGCTTACAATTAATTATTGTCTAAGAATCTGCTATTTCAAGCATCGTTGGTTCGTGGTCCATCAAAAATAATGGGACTCCTATACCTAAATCATAAAATTCAGATCTAGTTCTAATAGGAGCCAAAGAATTACACACTCAACAACTTTATAATAAAAAGTCAAAAATTAAAAACAAAATAAAGCATCTCTACCCAGCAAACCACCATTGCCATGACAGGTTGTAATACCTTCGCACATCGAAAGTCACATATGTAACCACATCTACTTAAAGCCAATTTCTAATATCTTTTGTAATGTTTGGAGGAAAATTTTGAGGCTAGTATCCATATACTCGAAAGCCAAGTAAAAAGTAGTCTTATCGTACTTGTGAACTTGTTTAAACATCAACCTGTTCCTAAAAATTTCCTAAATTGTATAAAAAAATTTTCAATTAATAAATCATTCAAAAAATTTAAAAAGGTTTTAAAAATCTGTCAAGAAATTATAAAGCTAATCACTCAATGAATATAATATCTCTACAAAAATGCACCAAATAGTTCCGAGATTTTCTTTCTAGGAAAAATCAAATCACCACTGGGACTTTTTGTCCACTACGTTTTCATATGTATAATTAAAAAAAAAAAGTAAATACAGTCATGAATCATCAACTAAAAAAGTTTCTTGCACACATGATCGCTTTTGCACCTTGAATAAAGTGAGGCAACTTGTTCCAGCTAAAAGTTTGTCACACATGCCAAATCAAATGGATTAAAGGGATAGTAAATTTAGAACTCATGGACACTATGTTTTCAGAACCGGACCGGATAGCGACTCGGCCGAGGTCAGGGGTCAGGGGTCAATGGGTTCGACCGGGGGTCGATAGGGGTCGAACCGGATGACGTCATAAATAAAATTTATTTAAAAATTAAAATATTATATATATAATATCTAATAATATATTGATATTAATAAAGGCATATTCATATATATTTGATGTTTCAAATATATTTAACAAGAAAATACAAAGAAATTAGAACAATCAAGTAGCAATTTATATTATTTAATAAATATTAACAAGTTTAGAATTAATATTATGAATTTAATTGAAAAATAACATCAAATTTTAGGACAATATTTATAAAGTATCAAATATTTGAGATATATCAATAAGTTTTAACAATTTAGGGGGTCAAAACATAATATTAAAAAGTTTAAATTTTTTTTTAAAAAAATTACTGTTGAACCGGAAAAACCGGTTTTTTCCCGGTCAAACCCGGTTTTTGACCGGCTTTGACCGGGTTTTAAATTTCCGGTTTTCTAATGTGACTCGGACCGGCTACCTAGCCGGTTCCCGGTTCGACCGGTTCGACCGGCCGGTCCGGTCCGAGTTTGAAAACAGAGCATGGACATACATTTTCTGGGCTCAAATGCCCAGGTATAACAAACATCGCAAAAAACAAGAAGATATTCTACCATCCTACCTGACCTGTCGCTATTTATAGTTTTCCATAGATCCCTTCTCTAATTCCAATTCCATTGATCAAAGTGACAAATCAAAGAGACATATTTGAATAAAGACATATCAAAAACTTCAAATAACATGGTGGATCTCTTTTTGGGTTTGTGTGAAAGAGGTCAAGAGAAAGTTTGGTAATTGGCAATTAATATTAAAAAGGAGATGATGGAGGAGGAGGACGGGCCACTGTGAACGTTGAGAGGAAGAGAAATTTAAAAAAAAATCTATATGGATTAGGTATTTTTGGAACTGTTTTCATCATCTTTATTGTAGTGGTATATAAGAAAAATATTGTAGTTGTTTGTTGAGGTGTTTTTAAAATTTTAAAATTCTCGGGGTTTTTTTTATTATTAAATAAAAATCACCCACCACCATCGCTACCACTCTTTCCCTTCTTCTCTCTTCTCCCGCTCTCTCCTCCTCCTTCCTCCTCCTTCCCCTCCCCTCCCCTCCCCTCACCCTTGGGTCAAAACTTGGGTAGACCCGGTTTTCAAAAACCCAATGATCTATATTGTACCACATCATTTGGCGAGATGGTATAGCACAATTTGGGTCATTGAATTATTGAAAAATTGGTTTATCCAAGTGTGACCCTAACCCAGACCACTCGCCTTTCTACGATGAGATGCTTAAGTTGCTACCGACCCTATCTAATGAGATATGGTCGCTATTGAAGGTCTCAACCCTTTTATAAGAGAGGGAGAAGGTTCTGCAAATGGGAAAGAAGGGAGAGGAGAGGAGGGTAGGGAAAGGGAGGAGAAGGAATGAGGGAGGGGGAAGGGAGGAGAAGGAAGGAGGGAGGATGAAGAGAAAGAGAAAGAGGGAGGAGAGAGGAGGGAGAGGGTGGTGATAGTGTTAGACAGCAGTGGATAGTGGTAGGAATTATTTTATTTTTATTTTTATTTTTATTTTTTAATTGTATTTGAAAATCTATATCTATATAAATTTGAGAAGGAGTTTTTAGTATGGTTAAATCAAAATGCTTCCAACTCTTCATTTCTTTATAGAATTTTATTTTGTTTTTTAAATTGTTATATGTCCTTTCATGCCTTTTGAATTTAAAAAGTAAGAAGTGGCTCCACTTATATAGGAATTTGGTTTGAAATCTATTAATATAAGTCTAAATAAAAATGAAGCATCACCAAAACAACTAAAAGTAAAAAAGTAAATAATAATATTTTGTCTTCAACTTCGTAATTCTAACTAAGAGGGCAAATTATATAGAAAATGAAAAGGAAATAATATTCATTGGTCATGGATTTAAAAATTCAAGAATGATACCATTCATGAAACCTAAATTATGAAATCACTAACTAATTAACAAAGTACTACTATCATTTGGATATGGAAAATTTTGTTTGAAATCTTTATTTTTGACAAAAAAAATAAAAACAACACCAATTCTATCAAAAATAAAAAAATAACAATAGAATATGGATTCAACTTCTCCTTTAAAATTTGAAATTATTCAATTCAAAATGTATATGAAAAATAATTAAATTTGGTGTTTATACTTTTGTATTGAATTTTTATTTTTATATTTTACTCACCAAATTCACTTTGCAATAGTGTAACATTGACAATATGTTAAGTTATATTTTGAATAAAAATAAAAAAAATTTGGACTCTCAGACCAATAGATGTGAAAAATGCTAATCACAATTACTACAAAAGGAAAATTTCAACACACATAGAGCAGTTATATACATTTATATATATGTAATTCTTATAAATGTATAAAAAAAACTTTAGATTTTTTATAACGTAATATATCTAGAATGAAAAACTTTGATATTACTTTATTATGATTGGATGGGTAAAAGAAAAAGGGAGAAGTAGAGGAAGTGGGAATGGAGAAGGTTGGCCATGCAGGATAGAGGTTGGGGGCTATCCAAGTGTTTGGGAGAACGATAAGGGGAATGGGATAACAAATTAAGTTATGAGAATAGGAAGTTAGAGGCAAAGATGAAGAGAATGGTGAGGAATTAAAGAATGATGAGAAAAGTTGAAAAAAGAAAGTGAATAACAAGATTGGGCGAAGAAAGGAGGGAAGAAATAAGGGAATTACGCGAATATGACAAAGATGGCAAAAAACGATAGGAAGGATGACATTGCGATAGGACCTGCGAAAGTCATAGAAGGCAGCGGATAGTCAGTTGGCAAATAAAAAAGGGCAGAAAGGGTAATAGTTTTTAATAATTTAAAAATTGCTTTTGTATTTTACAAAGATTTTTTTGTAATCTATATTAAACTACATGAAAAACACTATTCTATAAAGCACTCAACAATTTTAAGGGTACAAGATCGGCGAATTTTTTTTTCTAAAATCGAGAAAAATGAATTAGTTATAATTTATGTTTTTATATTATAATTTTTCATATGTCAATATAACATGATATCTTTCGTCGGCTATTGATAAATAGGTTTTCAATTACTTTATCATGTAAATTATTATAAATTAAATTATTTTATTCAAATTTTTATCTTATATTGATAGACAATAGGTAAAAAAAATTTGATTTCAATTTATTTAAGATGTTAAAATCAAGAAAGTCCATTTTGTACCCACGAAGTAATTTTTTTGAACATGTTAAGCACAACTTCTTTGAAATTTGTAATCCTTTTCATATCCTCTATCAAGTACTTCAATGTATATGTATACATTTTTTTTGAATTAAAAAATAAATCTGTGCATAACACGGATCAAAATTCTAGTATATGTATGAATTGGAGATTATTTTCCACTCTAGATTACTAGTTTTAACGAATAGTCCACACCTGTCACATTGAAACTTCAAATCTTAAATCAGAAAAAAGACTGACATTGCTTCGTTGTCCATTGCTGACTTGTCAGTGTAATCGACCAAAAGTGTGTAATTCTTTCCGAGCCTGATTTTTGGCAGCCAAGTCAAATTCTCTGAGGCTTAACAATATGAGAAGCGCTGCTTGCTGTAAATTTTCATTGAAACATTATTGCTTAATATGCAGTTACTTCTTCCAACGAATTTTTATTACCCCCTTCAATCTAATTGTCTAGTGAGCATAACTTTCAACTCCCTTTGAATCTCTTCTTATTAGAAACTAGGGAGAGTGCCCGCGCATCGCGCGGGTGTTTAGTGCTTGTGGAGAAGGAGGTTTTTTTTATTGAACAAATAATAGTACATTATGAGAAGAAATAAAACTTAGTATGAAAAGATAAACAATATAATCAATCAATTCACACATCGTTACAATAAAACTATATCAAATTGAAGGTCGTTGATAATGCAGAAAGGCAGAGCAACACAGAAAGCTAACTTTATTCCAGAATCTCCACCGAGAGCTCTTTCTTGTTGTTGCTCCAAACCTATAAGATTATAACCAACCCAAACCAATTGGAGTTAGGCAACGCAAAAAATGCTATCTTGCAACTAGGCAACGCGATAAGACTCCCTAATTGTAGGTACTAAGAATACACCGACAAAATTAAAGGAGGAACTGAAATATTGGGGGGGTGAAATCTAACCTCACGCTGAACCACCAGGAGTAGCTGGGATTGAAATGCATTCTGAGCTGATTAGTATGAAGCCAGGTAGAAGAATTATCCCAATCCTGGAATGCGAACAGTGAGAAACTGATAATCAACCGTTTAGGCATTAACATACCAACGGTTCGGCAATTGAATTGGATGTAATTAATGACGAAATAATAGTTAATTTCAAAATTGAGCTCGGATGGAAGAGAAAACAATGAAGCAAATCGTTGTAGACAAAGACAAAAAGGGAAAACTTAACTCCTGAAACTGAAAGGGTATAAACTGACCAATGCTTGTGACTCATAAATGCAAATTATAAATGATAGAGAAAGGGGTTCCTACCATTGATAGAGAAATCGTTGGCTCATTTCCTAAATCCGATTGCCATTCAAACGTTTCAGGCAACGCAACATCTCAAACGGTTATCTGCGGCTGAAAAGGGGAATTATTGATAGTTAAGGAATATTCCGGTAATTACACCAACATACAAGTATATATGGGTTGTACAAAATGTAAAAATAGTTGCACACTATTTACACATTCCATCAATACCCAGATGGTTCATCAATGACAACTTTAAATATATTAAAATAGGGTCATTTCAGTAAACATACCCAAATACATGCTTCCTTAACTTGTACTTAAAACTTTTAAACTAATACATAACATTTCACATTCCCAGAAAGCCCCCACCTATGCGGTTGAAATTCAACCTATTCTTTGACCAAAACTCAATCTTATATAGTATAAGGATAAGGATTCTAAAATCCAATCGACTCTAAATCATGGGAGAATGCCTTTAAAAAGAAATAAATATCGAAAAACTTGAAGAAAAATAAAGCAGTGCCCCAGGAAGTGTTTGAGGAATAACTTTGTTGCTATTACCCAATCACATGCTATGAAACAAATAGAAGGCTCTTATGCATGTCTGTATTGTGATTCAAGCAGTTGTTGAAATTTCAGCAATTTGGGTGATATTAAAAATTTGTGAGAGTTGAATACTTTCAGTGATTTAAGAATCGAATTTGATGTTCGTGAGAGATCAATTTATGTAAAATTTTGTGAGAGTTTTAATCACTCTCTATCTTTTTCATTTTTTTTAATCACTCTTTATCTTGTTAATCACTAAAGGAAATTTTAGTTAATGTAAATTTTTTGTTTTTTACTAATTATATATTTTTTGGATAATGGATAAAGGCTATAGAAGGTTTCCAGATTTTAACCATGACATGTTGACATGGAATAAAATGGTGACCCGTCAAGGACAAAAGCAGTTTACAGTGACAGGAAAAATTTAAAATACATATGAAACTATAAATATCGAGTTTCTTTTATTGAATTGTGGATGAATATTACCTTAGCTTTGCCTTGTGCAGATAAGATTGTGACGTTTATCAATCTTTTTATTTGCATACAATTTCTCTTCGCTTAACACTAACCCTTGTGGAGTTGTAGTACTATAAAAGCAAGGGAGAATTGCGAGTTTGGTCCCTAATCTTTGGAGAATTGACTAAAATCTCACTTTTGTTTCAAATATTAAGTCTCTTATTATTCATCATTACAAATTTTGTTAGGATTTTGACCTATTCTTTGTTGTTCAAACCAATTTTTGTATATAACTACTAGTGATGAAGTACATTATAAATGGTGCTAACTTTCAAAAATAAAAGTTCTAAATTAATTTTATTAGTGTAATAGAGAAGTTCTCTCCAACACAATAAAGAGGAATCTAGTCCCTAATTCAATCAGTAGCCTTGGTGTAAGCACCTTTTTAAGAATTCACAAGTGCCATTCGAGAGCTAGTTATCAAGTTAGCTAAACACTAGTTACAACCATGTTGGGTTGGTTTGTGTTACATTAATTGAATTGTAAATTATTATTTACCCCCCATTTGTTTCGCCTTCGACCACATAATCAGTCCACTAGTTATTTTTTAACATATATTTATCCCCTGTAGTTTTAGATGTAAAATTGATTCGAAGCACATCTAGTAATATAACAAAAAAAAAAGCACATCTAGTAACGGCATTCGTTAAAATTTCAATTAAGTTCTTATTTAAATATGAAATATAACAAGATCCTAACCACTTTACCTAAAATCATAGGAAGATCACGTGGTCGAATGTGAAATCACTGTGGGTGGATATTCTATATTTCATGCCCCACACACGTTTTTGAAACATGTTTGCATCAATTAATATGAGGGATAAATTCAGAAACCTCCCCTACCTCCCCTAAGGTTTCTGACAATATCACTACTTCCCTTGAGGTTTGTAAAATTGCACAAACCTCCCTTGAGATTAACGTTTTAGTAACAAATTAATCCAAATCACAAAAAGTAACATTTAAAAATACTTTAAGGAGAAAAATGAAACTTTTATCCCATAAATACCGCTTATACATGTATATAAGTTGTATTAGTAAAAGCATAAAAAAAATTAAAAGTTAGAAATAATTAATACATACATTTCACTATTCAAAAAGTTCACATTCAACACATTAGACAACACAAATAAACAATAAAACTATACTAATGATCATAAGATTTAGTAAAATACATTCAGTTCAAGTTATTGCAAATTTAGTTTAGTAGTTAGCTTAGAAGAGAAAAGGTGATGAACTTTTGATATTGTTTGGATTTCAGAAAGAAGTCATTTAGGACATTAGAGATGATTCAATGCTCTACAACCACTGTTTCAAATACAAACTGGGCCTTTTTTGAGAATTTTTTATAACTGCACAGCAGGTTTCCTCTTACTTGCTTATCCAGGTTGTATGGAAAGGTTTTCTATGGTTTTTTCTAAAATTTTTTTTGGGAAATTTGGAAAAGAATGTTATTGAAATAGAGGAATTTTACATTAATTTGTTGGAAGTTTTGTTACTTCCTCTTTTTCTGTGGTGGATTCTAATTAGTAGCTAAAAGATGATGTGTTGAATTGGAATTTAATATAGTCATGATTAGAGGATAAGAAACTTTCAAATGTAATTTCCTAGTCAAAAGAAAAATTTTGGTGATGGGATTTGCAGTGTGAGATTCAAGCTCTTGATTAACTTTGTGCAGCTATTGCAAATATGATATATTGAAGGGACTAAGCACGTTGCAGGCCTTCCCTACTCACATTGCAGCGAAAAGATCATACTTGTTGACAAGGAGAATGATCCTTTATCTTGCTGCGTTTTTTATCTTGCAACCATACCAATCTAAAATATCTTTTGCTTTGTGATAATGCTCTACTAGTTCAATTCCATCAAATTTTGGAAATCTGTCATCCTTAGAGCACTTGTTTATAAGTACAGACAAACTCACTGGAATCCTTCCTGAAGGTCTTGGGCAGTTTTCCAAACTTGAATACCTTTTTATTAACGATAATTTCATAGAAGGCTTTGTGAGTGACAATCTACTTAACAATCTGACAAGTTTAAAACATTTTTATGCATCTAAAACTCTTGACCTTAAAAGTAAGGGCAAGTTGGAATCCTTATGCCTTTAAAGGACTTGGATTGGGTCCGTGGAAGCTAGGTTAATTTCCTACAAGGCTCAAGTCATAAAAGAAACTTTGTTATTTGGATTTGTCCTCTATGAGAATTTCAAGTACTATTCCTCCTTGGTTATTCAACTCATCTATGAGTTACATGAACCTTTCTCACAATCAACTTCATAATAAGCGTTCAAATATCTCTGAAATTGTTAGAGGTTTACATGTACACTATAGTCATATAGATCCAACGGCCCACTGCCACAATTAATTTCTCATTTAGCTCTTTTCTAGACCTTTCTAACTATTTGTTTTCAGGAGCTGTTTCTCACTTTTTGTGTGAAGTGAAAAATGGAAAACCATATCTTACATGTCTAAATTTTCAAGCAAATTTTCTATCAAGAGAAATTCCTAATTGTTGGATGAATTACCCACCCATAGATACATCAATTTCAACGGCAATAACTTCATTGGAAGCTTTCCAAGTCACTGGTAATTTGGAATATCTGGAACATTTAGACTTGGGCAATAATTGTCTCACTGGATTTTAGATAATATTTCCTCTGGGTTATTCAACTCGTCAATGGAATACATGGTCCTTTCTAGATGATCACAAGTACGAGAAATTTTATATGCGCTACAAATGTGTAATAAATGGAAGTAAAACCAACAATAAAAAGCTCATAGAGTCATAGAATTCATAACTACTCTTGCAAATGAATCTACCAGTTAATTGAATATTACTACCTTAACTAGTTATGATGTAATTTCCTAATGTATGCAATATCTACTCTCACCAGTATACCGAACATACCTATAACTAATCCACGGTTACTCTCATAATTATAAAATTGACTACAAGTTCATTAAATTCTATGAAATTAAATGGAATAAGTCACGAAAAGTCATAAAGGTGCACCTCTATTTTTGTGAGTTACTCCATATATTTAGCACTTTCTTGAACTAGTGTTAAATTTCAATTCTCATCGCAAATTTAACACCATGAAATTATTACAATTAATGATCAGTTAATCATGATTAGATAAGCAAAAGTGTTGAATAAGTTGCTTAAAATAACAGTATCAAATACGCAAGCAAACCTCACAAACAAGATATAGAAAATTCATCTATAACTCTAGATATAAACTTAACAAAACATGAAGAAAATAAAAGTAAATAATAAACTTATATTATGGCTAAACATTGGAATCTAATACAAGAATTAAAGGGTTGGAAAAGAAAAAACCCCTTGTCACATGTGGGCCTCGCTCTCTTCTTCTTCAATCTTGATGTTCATCCAAGTTAAGATACAAGTTTGCAATAAAACTACCAAACCTATACTAACCTAAGCTAAAGAACTAAGAAACTAACTAAGTTTTACATCTTGTGTGGTATTTGTTCCACTCTCCTTTTCCTAGCTCTTAATTTTTGCTCAAATGATATATATGTAGAGAAAAAGGAGTCCAAAAGATGATTCTAGAGCCTCCTTTTTAGCAACAAAATGTCCCTTCAAGTTCCTTCAATTTGAACTCTTACAAGCACAATCTCACCTATATAAGTATTGAAGTGATGCCACTTCAACAAGAGTTTGAGCATACTTTTGTAGATGACTGTGAAATTAGGATTAACACGTGGGTAAAATAGCTATAAAGCTAATATTAACCTCGAGAAAAGTATATATCATTAATTGTGCTGTGTTTTAGTCTTTGCCATTTAAGAGATATAGTTTAATTTAAGGAAAAATGCTACAGTCCTTTTTGGGTACAGTACCTATAATTTTAATCTACTCATATCTTATCTTATCATTTAGTAATTTAAACTCTTAAAATAATCTAAAGATTGGTAATTCCTATTTTATATCCAACAAAAAATTTAATTTCATCGGCACAGTGCTCTAAAGAGACCGTAGAACTTCCCTAATTTAAAAACACTAACAACTACATTAAAATTTTAAATCATCTATACCAGTTAGAAGTTTAAATCAAGAGAAACTTCTTTTTTTTATTGAAATTATCAAGAGATACTTCTGATTATGCTTAAGATTCATCCATTAAAGTTGAACTATTGAAGAGTTCATGGATTAGGAAACACATGTTTTGCAAATTAGTAGGGAATTATTGAGTCGTTTAGAAAACCTACACAAATCTGTGCAAGTGGACGTTGGCGGCCCAAACTACGTGTTTTGAAGTCCGAAATGTTTCCAGATTTAACAATAGCTCTCTGGAGTCTGGATGCTATGGCGCGTTTGAACTCAAATGTTGGGCCATCCCAACTCTGATACTTGTAATTATTATTATCCATTTTCTAAAACACAAAAATAACTTTTCAAATCATAGTTATTAAACCCGGCCCACAAAGAAATCTGACGAAAGGAAGTGGGTCAACAAGTCACTGGTTCAACCAGTTGGTGAATGGTTGAACCAGTGGGTCACTAAATATAATTAAATATTATGTCTCATAATTTTTGATATGAGATATATGTTATAAACTATAATAAAAAATGCCATAGTAAATGCTTATTTAATTTAATTCACTGTGGAATAATTAATTCATATAAGAATCAGCAAAACATAAATTTAATTAATAATCCACCAAACTTCAAGTATAAAATTTTATCTGTATTTAGTGTAATTATCGAGTTTATTTACAAATCTTAAGTGCAAATAATTATTTAAAACAATTATTGTCTTTAA
The DNA here is from genome assembly GCF_036785885.1 of Coffea arabica. Lineage (NCBI taxonomy): Eukaryota > Viridiplantae > Streptophyta > Magnoliopsida > Gentianales > Rubiaceae > Coffea > Coffea arabica. The sequence goes on along the minus strand of NC_092310.1, from coordinate 44,683,275 downwards.
AATAGATTATGTTATATAATATTTTTGAAATCCATTTTATAACTTATAATGTTTGGAGAGGGGGGGTCATAAATTTTTATTAAAAGATTTCAAATAAATTTGTTTTGGAGAAATAAAAAAGAACAAAGATAGAATTGACAAAACATTCATATAGCATAAGAATGCTATTCAACTTACATTTGTCAAGTGGTATGGTGGTGAGTTTAATATACATTTATGCTTAAAGTCCTAAGTTCAAATCTTGATAAGAGCTTACTAACATCTTTTCCATAAAATCTGGTTCGTTGACAAAATCGGTCAGATTCCAGTCTAATTTGATTAAATTGCTAGCATTAACCAGTCAACGAAATTTGTGCTCAAATGATCCAATAAGAGACCCAACCTGACCCAATGACTTGTTCAGCGGGATGACCAATTCGACCATCGGGCTGATCTGAGTTTAATAACTATGCTTCAAATCTGTAAGGGGAAATCAAGTGTTTTGAGAAATCAGGAGAAAAGCTTCGTTTCTCAAGTATTGATGGCGAGTCTGCCGTTGATATGGCAACTCAAAAAATTTCATTTCTCAGCCAACTTGTGCAATTAATTTATTCATGTATAAATTCTGGAAGTTTGAAATTTGAATTACAGTTACAATAAAAAAGAAAAATGCATAACCATTGAAAGTTGGTTTATGTTACAATATTTAAATTTTAATCATCAAATGGAGTTGCATCAGAATTTAATGAAACATTATTCTACAAATTAATTTGTGATCGATATTAGCCATATTTTATAAGTACATTACCTGAGTTCCGGATTCTTACGTGGGTTCTGTGACAGAAAACGTTTTACTCTTTGGAAATTTCCTTCACTGAAAATTTACGTGCCATATTACCTTCCTTTTAGAATTTATCAATCCAACGCCTGCTCTTAAATTTTTTTCCCACAATCAACTTCATGGACAGTTTTCAAATATCTCTAGGAATGTTAATTAAAATTAGAATTAATTACAAAAACTCCCCTTGAGATATAGCCAGTTAATTTTACAGTTTGTCCCCTAATATTGTTTTTCTTTACTCATTTTGCCGTCAAAATTGTTAGCCAACTCTAGGGGTATAATAGAAATATCAAATTAACATTTATACTCCCAAGGGTTAACTATAGTTAATTTCATAACGTAAAACATGTTTTGCACTCTAACCCTGCATCGTTCTTTTTCCAACTTGTATATTTATTGCTAAAACCTTTAGTCAACTCTAGTTTGCAACAACACCCAGGATAATTAATCTCAAAAATCAATATTTCTAGCATAATAATGAAAAAAATATTATATTGGTGTTAAATTTGGGTCTTGTTGGTCTTGGTCCTTTGTCTTTGCCGGAAAATTTGAGGTCTTGGTCCGTTGTCTATACGGCATCCCATTAGTCATTGGCATGATTAGACTGGATTATATATTAAGCTGTGCACCTTTGCATCCTAAATTCTAATTTGCAGCTAAATCACTTCTTAAACTATGAAACAACAACAAAAAGTTACTTGGTCCCTAATCATTAAAAGATTTTTATAATGAAAAAGTATCCATTAAACGAACATAAAGAATTTGAAGAAAGAAAAACATAAGCTGAAAATAAGGTTAAATAACTTCTTGTTAGTGTATGAATGTTTCTATGAATTGCAGGGACATAGGAAAAACAATATGAAGTTTCTTATGCTTAGTCATCTTTATATGAGTAGTCCAAATTGAACAATTAGCATTTGGCTTGATAGACCGTGAATTGCACAGTACAGCCGTGATTTAGACCATCCTTGGAAGGTTACTGAACCGTTTTGTGTCTGCAAACAGAGGAACAATCTCAGCACTAAAAACAAACCTTCACTTTAGCATTAAAAGGCATTCCGACATGTTTAGGGTTAACATTAATCCACTGTCGACAAGATCTCACCTCCAGTTCTGATTGGTGGACAAACTGAAGCAGCAAAGTGCAGGCATTACACTACCTTCCCTGTCGGAACTTTACTCCAAGCTACGACAGGTATCTTTAAGGCTGTTTTCCAAGGATCTTTCAAGGTCATGCATGTACTCTTGAGCTGCATTTTTTTTCTATCTGCTAGTCTCCTTTGGCTTTTTTACATCAGTTTTTTTTTAAAAAAAAAAAAGAGGATCAAGGGGTTTTTTTGAAAAAAAAAATAACCTTTTTCTAAAACTCCCAGTCCTGTTGGCTCTGTTTCGCACACATTAGATGCCTGTTTCTCTGCATGGTTTTTTGAGACAAAAAGAGTAAGAACGGGGTTCAGGGAGGGCCTCAGGTTTTCTTTGTCTGAACTTCTTACCCTCAGTGAACCACACTTTTGATCCATTTGTAGTTAGGGGTCCCTCTGGGGTCAGCCATCCCCCGCTTCTGATTCCATCGATCTGGGCTGATTTTGAGCGGTGATATTCCCCCTCTGACCATCAATAGGAGTCATGGCGGAGGAATTAGCTGATATATTGGAAAGGTTTGAACGTTCTAGCAAAGAAAGGGGAGAAACAGAGCTGGACTTGGGAGATGTAGGAACAAGTGTGAAGGAGTGCAAGGAGAGTCTGGTTGGGAAGATCATGGGGGAGAAAATCATTAATTTTGTGGGAGTAAAAAATTTTGTTACACTAGCATGGGGCTACCCGAAAGGTCTCAAGGTGGTGGAGGTTGGTGTAAACACCTTCTAGTTCTTTGTACCAAGCGAGAAAGATAGAGACAGAATACAAACAGGGGGTCCATGGATTATTGATAGCCAGATTCTAGTTATTAGACCATGGTTCGCAGGATTTGAGGAGGAAGGAGCTGAATTTAATCTTGCTCCATTATGGATTCAAGTGTGGAACCTCCCAGTGCACTGGATTTCTAAAGAGGTGGGAAAAACAATAGCATCAGTGTTTCATGAAACTAAGGAAGTGATTATCCCTCAAGGAGGAGAAAAGGAAGGGAGACATATCAAATTACTAGTGCTGGCTGATATATCCCAACCTCTCATGAGAGGTACTACGGTGAAGTTGGAAGGAAAGGTGAAGTGGTTAAGTTTCAAATATGAGAGGGGGGCCTGATTTCTGTTATACATGTGGTAAAATACGCCATAGTGAAAGGAATTGCCCAAATAGCAGTTTAGGTGGGACAGGTCAGCAAGATAATCAATTTGGCCCATGGATGAGAGCAGGAGGGGGGAAATTGTCGCCTCCAAAGGAAAGGAAAGGGAGACAGCCAGTTAACACTTCTCCAAACAAGCAAAGGTGGGGCTTTAAGGATGGAGAATTAGTACCAAAAACAGGTGATAAGGTGTTGAGGGAGAGGAGCATGGCTAGGGAGGATGAGAGTACACATAAGAAGAGCGGACCTGCTGGGGGAGACATAACAGTAAATGCTGTAGTGACAATGCAGGAATCAGAAAATATGGAGAACAGGGGTGAGGAGATGGCAAACAGCAAGGGAAGTGAAAAAGTGTCTTCGAAAAGGATTGAAGGGAGAGTAGATGGTGGTCAGCAAGACATAGTCCTCGACAAGGAGGTAGGGCCGTCCTCTAAGGAACCTGAAGCTGTGTGCATGCAAGTGGAAGAGCAGATAAATGTTATGGATGCACCGAGTAACAATGGAATGACGCGAAGAACAGGGAAACAATTAAAAGCTCCAGTGCTAAAGAGAAAATCAATGCGACAGGCTCAGCAATCCAGGCTGTGTAAGGAGACTACGGGGAAAAGAAAATTTCTTCTGACTAATATGGATATGGTAGATGTAGAAATCACTGAAACAGTGGGAAAAAAGTGGAGAAAGGGGGATGAGCAAGACAGCTGTGTAAACCAATATGAAGGGGCGGTGGCCAGCCTAACTTGGCCACCCATGGATGAATGAAAGCATTGGTGTGGAATTGCCAAGGTGCTGGGAGCCCCTTGACAATTCCCCAACTGAGGGAGGCTTGCAACCTCCTTTCCCCCAATGTGGTCTTTTTGTGTGAGACCAAAAATAGACTTCAGTTTATGATGACAGTGAAAAGAAATTTGAGGTTTGATGAGCGTGTAGTGGTAGAATCAATGAATAAGGCAGGTGGCATGACTGTAATGTGGAACAACGAGGTTAAGGTTTTAGATGTTCAAACAACTGCTTTCACCATGGAAATCCATATCATGGATTTGGAAAAGAATGTGGACTGGTGGTTTATTGGCATTTATGCAAGCACGAATAATCTGGTTAGAAGGAATCAGTGGCAAGTAGTAGAACGAAGGAAAGTGCTATGGGGTCCTAGATGGATTATTACAGGTGATTTCAATGATATTAAATCAAATGAAGAGAAATGGGGTGGTAGAAAGCGAGAGGAGGGAACCTTTCAAGATTTTAGAATCTTCATTGAACAAAATGGACTTATTGATCTTGGTTTCCAAGGCAACCCCTGGACTTGGAGTAACAACTGGACTCAAGAAGGTGAAATTAAGGAAAGACTAGATAGAACTTTGGGAAGTAATGATTGGAGCCAGGTTTTTGACAGAACTACAGTTAGACATATAGACAATGTGGGATCAGATCATAGTATGATGCTTATAGATTCAAACCCTCTAATTGAAAAGAAAAAGAAGTGTTTCTTTTTTGATAAAAGGTGGTTGCACAAAGAGAGGCTGGAACAAGTTATAAGGCAAGCTTGGGAGGAGGAGCAAACAGGATCCAATATGTACAAAGTGCATAAGAAAGTAGCAAAATGCAGATTGGCGATACTGAAGTGGAAAACTACCTTCCAAGGAAATGCAAGGCACCGCATTGAAAATTTAAAAAAGCTATTGGAAGAGATTAAAGCTAGTGACAGTGATGACAAAAAGTCAAGGAGCAGGGATCTTAAAAGACAATTAAATGAGGCTTATGATGAAGAGGAATTGTTCTGGAGTCAAAAATCTAGAGTGCAATGGTTAAAGGAGGGGGATAAAAATACCCATTTTTTTCACTCTAGTGTCAAAGGACGGAGACAGAGAAACAAAATTCAAAGACTACAAAGAGAGGACACCACTTGGACCAATTCAGAGGAGGAAATTGGGGAAGAAGTTGTAAATCATTTTCAGGAGCTATTCAGGAGTAAGGGAATGACTCAAACTGATATGACTTTGGAGGGAATATCGCAGACAATTTCAGACCACATGAACTCAGAATTAACCCAACCAGTCAAGGACAAAGAAATTATAGATGCCCTTTTCTCCATGAACCCAACCAAAGCCCCTGGTCCTGATGGCATGACTCCACTTTTTTTTCAGAAATTTTGGCACATTGTTAAAAAAGACATCAAAGCCACTAAAAGCTTCTTTCATTCCAGCCATATGTTGAAAGCCATGAATCACACCAACATATCTCCTGTTCCCAAGGGTGAGCACCCCACTGAGGTTAAGCAGTTCAGGCCAATAAGTTTGTGTAATGTGTTGTATAAAATCATTTCAAAAATTTTAGCAAATAGATTGAAAATTTTTTTGGGAAAATGCATCAGTACAAACCAGGCTGCCTTTGTACCTGGAAGGCAGATTTGGATAACGTCATCATCTCTCATGAGTACATGCATTACCTCAAAAACAAAAGAGAAGGATCTCATGCTTTTATGGCCTTAAAGTTAGATATGTTGAAAGCTTACGACAGGGTCGAGTGGGGATACCTGAAGGCAATCATGGTAAAAATGGATTTTTGTGTTACATGGATCAATTGGATAATGGAGTGTATCTCAACAGCTTCTTTTTCTTTTAACATCAATGGAGAGCCTACAGGATACGTCATACTGTCAAGAGAAATTAGACAAGGAGACCCGTTGTCACCTTACTTATTTCTCTTAGTCTCACAAGGTTTTTCACACCTGTTGGACCAAGCACAAAGAAGCAAAAGGCTAACTGGGATGAGGATCAGTAGGAGTGGCCCATCAATAACGCACCTCTTCTTCGCAGATGTGTGACGCCCCGAAAGAATGAGTGCGAGAACCCAAAAATTTTCTAAGTTTTTAGGGTTTATTTTATTGATCGTTCGCCTTTTCGACATTTTCTTTATTAGAAAATTCCCCAGATAATTTTATGGAGTAAATATAGTTTTTAGATGATTTTTTCTAGTATCGGTTGGGTTTTGAGAAATTAAGAACACATACCGGACGTGGGACCCGCTAGTGCGGAAAGTTCGAAAAAATTCGGCCAATTAGGTTAACTTTGGGATACTGTGATTATTTTACAAGGTGCTAAGAGATAATTAGAAGCTCCCAATATGGATTAGTATTGGAGAGACAAAAGGATAAGTGTTAAATTTAAAAGGTGCCACGTGTCGCTTTTTCATTCGAGCTTGGACTTTGACCATTATTTCTTACCTTTACTAATACTCAATTTTGACCCAAAAATCACCTAAATTTCTGCAAGCTTGGCCGACTCTCTCTCTCTCAAGAAGACAAGAAAAGAAAACTCTCAACCTTTTGCTTCTAATTTTGCCTAAATATCGCAATCCAACCGATTAATCTTGAGATTATTCCATAAAAACCTCTAGTTAGGTAGGATTGAGGAAGTTGGTGGAGTTGTTTTGGAAGCAAGAAACCTAAGCTACTACCTTTTGTGAGTTATCAAGGTATGGGGTGTAAATATCCATTGTTTGTTTTCAATAATGGTGAATTCAAGACTTGTGATGGCTAAAGAGATGTTTTAGTGGAAGATTTTATGCTTTTTGGTGGAGATTGATGAATTTTTATTTTATGCTTGATTTTTCTGATTTCATATGTTTGGTGTTGGTTAGTCATGGATTGTTGGTTAGTTATAGTGTAAAATGAAGTTGATATATGTTGGATGTGATGGATTGTACAAAAATTCTGGTTTGGGGCAAAGATTCCAGATTAGGGTGTCACTAACCCCTGTTCTGCCCGTTTCTGTTTGACCTGGTTAGAGGCCGAATTGGCCTTAGCACAAAACATGAAAGTTGTAGAGAATTATGTTTTCTAGTTGCCTGTAAATTTTCAGCCCAATCCGAGCTTGGTAGACTGAGATAAGACGGAAATACTCAGACTGGTCTAGGTAGGAGTTCAGTGAACAGGGTTGTCTTTTCACCCAACCTGACCGTGACTTTTCACCATGATCCTTACCGAATTAGATTTTGGCCAAAACATGAAAGTTGTAGCCAATAGTATAAACTAGTTGCCTGAAAACTTTCAGCTTGATCAGACCACTGTAGCATGTGAAATGACTGAAATACCCTTGACTGTCCATGAAACCTGTTTCGCGCCCAGAATTCTGTTTTCGTGTAGTCTTCCATTTTTTATCATGAAAATGCATGATTTGGCCTTGTAGGTCTTCATAAGAAATGTAGGGTTGTGTTTTAGCTTCGAAACACCATAAGATACATTTCAATCGGACTTCGTTAGCCTGAGTTATTGCTGTTTAACAATTGTGCGGTTAGCCAACCTGTTTGTGAGATTCTGGTTTCATATATGTCAATTTTGACCTAGCTACATTATGATTTGGGCTGAGTGACCTTCTGTAACATTGTAGCCCTATCTCTTAGCTTCGAAACGGTGTATCTTACACCTCCATCCGATAATCGTAGTGCCAATGGTGCCAAAACCACTAAATGACATCAAATTTGTTTTTGGGTTTTAAGGCTTGGATTCGGACAAGATAATGGTATATGACGGATGGCTTCTGAGCCGTGGAGGTGAGTGACCTTAAACTGTTTCCAAAGTTACTTATGAACCGTTTCTTGCACTATTTACTTGATTGCATATCATGAGTGTTTGCATGTGGCCCATGACATGTTTTGGCTTAAATGAGTACTTGGAATTCGTGTGCTGAACACCAACGTCTCCACCTCTGTGTACTGTTCATCTGGAGCAAATGGCTCCCCCTCTGACTGTTTACTGTTAAATGTTTGTTTGGAGCGTTGGGTGTTTAAGTACAACGATTTCACTGGCTCACGAGAGCAATAAATGTACATTTGATCTTGGAACCATGACATCACTGAAATGAACGACTGTGAAACTGATTTGCTTACTGATTTTATTGGTTACTCGCTGAGGTTTTAGCTCACCTCCAAAATGTTTTATTCCCCTCCACAGGGCTCGAGACGAAGGAAGTGCTTGTAGCACGTATTCATGTGACCGGATGGATTATCTCATGTATGGTTTGAGTTTTGGATATCATCTTGTGTAATAGTTGTTATTAGGGATTGTATGAACGTTTGGACTTGAGTGGGTTTGTGATATGTAATTCTTGGAGAAATTGATGTAAAATTTGAGATTTATATTGCATTTTGTTTGAGATTTGTAGTGAGTGAGTCCCGGCGAGAGTTGAGCAGGTAACCCGCCGAACCCTGGGGTACGCCCTAGGGGGAGGTGGGGCCTTCACAAGATGACTCGCTAATCTTTTGCAAAGCAGACAAGAGACAAGCTGAAGAAGTTAGCAGAATTTTGAAGATTTATGAACAAGAGTCTGGACAGCTGATCAACATGGAAAAATCGTCTGTGTTCTTTAGCAAAAATGTGGAACCAAAAGATCAAGGAGAAATCTGCAGCTACTTGGAACACATAAAGGTGGTGAAGCAAGGGAAGTATTTGGGGCTGCCTATGGTCATCACTAGAACCAAAGACCAACTTTTTGGTTTCATTAGAGAAAAATGCAAAGAAACGATCCTTAACTGGTCCAACAAACGCTTAAGTCAAGCTGGGAAGGAGGTGTTGCTCAAAGCAGTAACCATGGCAATGCCAACTTACGCAATGTCTTGTTTTAAGCTTCCAGTAAAGTTATGCAAAGAAATCAATGCCATGATGGCAGGATTCTGGTGGGGGGATGACAATGGGAGAACGAGAATGCATTGGTGTTCATGGAAAAAGATGTCAACTACAAAGAACAAGGGAGGACTTGGCTTTAAAGATCTCCAAGGCTTCAACAAAGCCTTACTAGGCAAACAGATTTGGAGAATTCTCACATGCCCCAATCTTTTGCTTAGTAAAGTGCTGAGAGCCAAGTACTACCCCAACACTTCTCTACTGGGTTGTGAAGTAAGAGGAAATGCATCATGGATATGGAAGAGTCTAATGGGAGTAAGAGATGAGGTATGCAGTGGGGTTAGAAAAAAAATTGGAAATGGGAAGAGCACTAACATTTGGGAAGATGCTTGGCTTTTGGAAGGGAAGCAAGGCAAGGTAGAATCCCCAAAACCACTGGGATGCACCATCACAAAAGTTAGCGAGCTGATCTCCAGTTTCAGATGGAAATCACCACTCATCTTCCGAACCTTCAGTCCACATGAAGCTAGGAATATACTCAAAATACCTATTAGTGTGACAAAGAGACCTGATTGTTACTACTGGAGGCACGGCACCACTGGAAAATACACGGTCAGATCTGCGTATGAAGCCTTCACAGCGGAGGATACGATGCCTAAACAACATGCGAGCAGTCTGGGAGAAACAAGCTGGATTGGGGGCTGCAACAAAGTCTAGAAACAGCTATGGAAATTGAGAATAAGACACAAACACAAGTTGTTTTTATGGAAGTGTTTACACCAGGTGTTACCCGTAAGAGAAGCTATATTTAGGAGAACGGGTAAGGGAGAGCTAATCTGTAAACAGTGTGGAGAAACAAATGAGACGGTTGAGCACATTTTCTTCCAATGTAGCAAAGCAAAGCTTATATGGAAGATGGCTCCGTTACAGTGGGATGGGATTTATGAGGACACAACTGATTTCAGGAAGTGGTGGAGCAGGCTAATGGGAGTAAAGGAACGAAAGGATGGAATGCAACACATTTGTCTAACTGTGGATATCCTTTGGCACATTTGGAAATCCAGGAATTAAGTAGAATTTGAAGGCAAATATAGGCATCCAATGGAGGTAGTCAGAAAGGCAGCGAATGACTTTGAGGAGTACCATAACTGCCAACAGGTACAGCAATGTATGAGCATTTCCGAAACAGAAATAGCAAATGAACAACAGCAAACGAGGGAACCAGGGCAAGACATCCTGAGCGTTCATATACATGTGGGGCAACACACTGAAGGCCTTAATATGGGAATTGGCATCACAGTAACAAATGCAATGAACCAGCTTGGTGCAAGGTGGATGCTCAGAGAAAGAAGTACTGGATCGCCTGTGCTGGACAAATTGGTGGCGATACAACTGGCTCTTTGTAAGCTAAAGGAACGGGACTTGCAAAACATACAGGTTCATATTTCATGCAACCAGATTTTAAAGATGATACGCTGCCAAAGGCCAAGCACCATCCTTATAGCAGGCCATCTCGAATGCATCAATGATCTCAGCTTAATGTTTAGGACATGCTCATTTGTTTGCCAGCCTTGTAATGTTAGTACTAATACACTCAGTTATCAACTGAGTAAGCAAGCAATGCACATTTATTTTGATGAGGAGTTCGTTGATCCTCGGTGTCTTAGTACACCTTTGTAAACCAAAACTTGAGCCCTTGCTCATAAATTGTATTTTCTCTATTAGTAGAAATATATTAATCTATCGTTTCTCGAAAAAAAAAACATAAGGCTGTAAACAAATTGAATTTTTAGCGAACTATTTTAACTCGATTGATTCATTAAGGGTTTGACTTAATTTCAATTTTTAACGAACGTGAACTCAAATTTAAACGAGAATAGTATTCGATTAAATTGAGTATCGAATCGAATTTGAACTTGTATATATTCGTTCATCAAGGTTTGATTACGGTCGATTAACTTTTTATATAATATATTTATTGATATTTAATCTAAAATTACACATTATTTTATTATATAAAATATTATATATGTATTATTTATATAATTACTAAAAATTTGAATAAAAATTCAAGTTAAACTTGAGTATATTAACTATTAAATTGAATAGAACTCGAGTTCAAATTTAAAATTTCAAATCAAGCCTGACGGTTAACATGTTTGATCCGATTCGATTTGTTCAACTATGCACATGATGGGACAAACTTTTCCCAGCCATTATGTCTCCTACTAAGCCCTATCCAGGACCTAAAGCCCGATCGTTGAAATATAAAGTCAGATATAATTTCCTTCGATGGTCTCACGCACAATAGAGGATAAACCTGAATTTGACTCGTATTGCATTCTTGTGTGTGTGAATAAAAAATATAGGAACAAACTTTTCTTCAAAATTTTCTCCTAGGCTTCGAAATTGATGCACAAAATTCACAATCTCGAACAAATTCTGGTAAGAAATAGTAAGATATATTTCATATTCTGCTCTTCGGTTACTTCATTGTAGCCATCAGATTGTTCCTCAAGTCAGGTGTCGTACATGTTGTATGTGATTAATTAGTATTCACTTGGAAAAGGCATTAAGAACATATATATATATATATATATATATATATATATCTTTTTAATTTGAGTCTTCTAACGCAATTATAGCTAACAAATTTTTTTTTTTAAAAAAAGAGCACAATTGATTAATTAACAATATGTTAAAAGCCAGCATAATTGGGATTACAACAAAACAGTGGAATATATTTTTGGGACTTCTAAGTATTTGATAACAAGCCTATGCACTATGACATTTCTGGTGTGGTTTTAATTTATCAGTCGCAAAAAGGCAGAAATATTGAACTAGATATAAAGACGTGATCATTGCACTCAAGAAATTGTACCCAAAAAATTTTATCTCTTTAAACGACGAAAAAGAACCTTCCTCCACCTCAATCCCAAGTATCTCTTTAACTTGTCAATTTTATGTTCATGTAATTTCCCTCCTAGGTTGTTTCAAATCATTTCACTGTAAATCTGAAACACGAATCATGAAACAATTATGAACCTGTTTAAAAAATATGAACCTGAAAAGGTAAACGGAACAAGATGATTTTTTCTTATTCTTCTTTGTTGCTCTTTTATTTGTACATTAAATCTACTTATTGAAATCAGACCAAGAGTGATTAAAAGCCATATGAGTTTTTATTTGTCACCAATCCAGCTGGAAATGAATGAATTCTTATCCAAATCAAATTCCATTGTGCATTCCACTCAAATGCATGGACCTGTTACGTCGTGACCTCAAATAATAAATGAGAAGCAAGACCTGGGTGGTTTTCAATAGCTTTCCATTTTTTTTCCATCGTTTACTCTGTCAGTGTAGCAGAGCAAAAGTGAATTATTCTAAGTCAAACTCAAAGTCTCTCTGGCCCAAAAAACAAGAGGGGCCAAGGTCTCTAGGACGGATTTCTCTGAGGCTTCGACATTAATGAGTTGTCATACCCCACGGTTTGCCAGAAAATGGGGGAAAAATGGCATTTTATTTAGGTTTGTCGAAGAAAAATAGGTTGTGCAAAATTAAAAGTATAAACATAATTCATTTGAGGGGGGAGATGGGTAGGTTTTTGAAATTCACGATCGTAAAGTGTTACCACCTAATAGCTCAAGGGGGGCAAAGTGTTATTTAAGATCTATTTATGAAAATGATCAAGTAGAATGGCATCAATATTTAATGAAACATCTTCCACAATTTTGACTCGTGAAAATAAGGTTAAAACTAAGTCTATTTCGTGAATCGGTTATTAGCATTCTCCAATTCTGCTAAACTTTTAATTTTTTTCTCTCAAACAAATATTACGTAGCATAAATACTCAAACAAAAAGTAGATAAATCAATTTGAGATAGCAAAAAGTAGGTAATAGTGCAAAGCAGTTATGACCAAGTCAAAGCAATACAATCAGCTGCCCCTCCTGGGCAGCTCGTCTGGCAGCGCACGCCTCCTTAGGAGCGCTTGCCAGGGTTCGAGTTGTGCGGGGTTACTGTGTTCGGGGGATGGGGCCTCTCCTCCCGGGCCGCAGGGGATTAGTCGGGCCGCCTTCGGGTCTTGACCCGGACACCCCTGTGTAGACAAAAAAAAAAAAAAAAAAAAAAGAAAAGCAATACAATCAGCCATATATTCTTGAGGGTGGGCAAGTGCCCCAGCCTCACAAGTTTTATATAATAGGCCCCTTGCACTTTATAATATATTTTACAATAGTTTTTTTGTTTTGCACCTTATTTGCCCCTCCTCAACTTTGTAAAATCCCTTCCATAACTACATTATCCCCTTCAAAATTTTAAAATATTCACTCCTCTATCTAAATTTCCTTTTTAAATTTTATAGAGTTCTTTTCTCCACAGAAAATCTTCGGTCTTTGCTGTAGAAGTTGAAATCCTGGAAATAGGTTCTTGGTCTTTAGTCTGTACGAAATCCAATAAGCCCTCGATGTAATATGGGAAGGATTATAATGTCAATATTTACTGCTCTAATTTTAATTTCCACCCTAGATGCTAATTTGCAGAATCGAAAAGTAACCTTATGATAATTAGTGCAAATAGATTACTTGATGTGATATTAAATTTGGAAATACGTAATTTTTGGTTTTGAATTTATTGGAGAAAAACTTTTCAAAAACTAAAGCAAAATTATGATATTGCTTTACTTCATGAAATGAAAGTTATCTTATTAGTTAGAAATTGCAATTACTTACAATGCTTATAAGTTTGACATATTTGTCATAGTTCTGATCGTGACTACCAATAAAATTTGCACATTCTACCTGTAAAGAGTCCATTTCTTTGCTAGAAAATTTGAGGCCTTGTTCCTTTGTCGATACGGTATCCTATTAGCCGTCAATTTGATTAGGGGAATGACATAGCGTAAATATCACTGACTTTTTTTTTTTTTTAGCCTGAAAATATTAAGTTGTGCACCTTTGCAACCTAAATCCTAAGTTGCAAATAAATGAACAAATGAATAGTTTTCAACTTTAGAATAATAACAAGTATTGTCACTGCTTTCCACTGCTTTTGTGCTTGTATGCACTGAAATCTATTTCTTTCAATTTTATTTTCCGTTTCAGTATTTTTCCATCGTAAACTTGAAATGGAAGTTTCTGCATTGTAAAAAAAAAAAAAAAATTACTACGATTCTTAGAAAGCATTGTGCAGACTAAAATTTTCTTCTTTTTTTTTTTTCATTTTACGTAAGAAAAAAGAATTATTATTTAAATCATCAAGGGCCAAATTTTTTCACCTTCCAAACTTTGATTGCCAAATTTGCTTTGTCTAACGTCTATGCAAAAGAGACCATATTGGTCTCCATCCCTCGAACATTGGGTATCCAAATCGGAATTTTCTCGTAAAAGTAAATCGCAATAATAAAAAATAATATTCTGAGGGAAAAAATCTCAACGGGTGGTTTTTGAATTTTTTGGCAAGAGGCTTAAAGTCTATGCTTAAGTGATGAGATTCTGTTAAATTGTTTTGGTATTACAACTTGTATTAAAGAATAATTACAAAAATGGAATAATCAAAGCAACTTTAATGTTTCTTTTTTTTTTCATATTTTCTGGCTTTACTAATTTTACTGCATTGTGCAACGAAAAAAAAAAACTTACTAAATGAGTGCTTTAGTGATAGCAATAAGAGTTAAATCGTAGCATATGAGCTTAAAAAGAGTGATTTTAACCTCTGGGCCAATTTCTAGCTCTAAACCACATAATAAAAAAGGAACAATTATTGGAGAAAATTTGAAGTGCGAACCATGAAACATTATTAGTTTCAATCTGATACTGTTCTTACTGTGGTGCATGAGAACAAGATGATTAATTAAACAAAACTTTGAATTTGAGAAGTTGAATGAGAACAAGAAGATTTCTTCTTACTGTCCTTTGTGGATATTTCTCTTGTACATTAAATATACATAATAAAATCAGACTGACCTATTACATCATACGAGTTTTTATTTGTGGCCAAAAATGAATACATTCTTATCCTAATCAGATTCCAATCAAATTCCACTCAAATTAATGCCTAGACCTATTACATCATGGCCTAACATCATAAATGAGAAATCAAACCTGACTTTTCAATGGTTTTCCATTGTTGACTTGTCAATGTAACCGAGCGATTCTTTTCAAAGTCTCTCTGAGGCTTCAATCAGATATTTCTTTACTTCGGTGAAAATTTGAGGAGACAGCATCCCGTCAGCCGCCATTGTGAAAGAGTACCAATCATTTCTAGTGTATTTTTGGCTTCTTTACAACAATTTTGATATGATTTTCTTCACTAGCATGTAGGTGTTTCCCTGACGTCTTGTTCTTTGTATTTTTTTTTTCAAAAGACATATATATATTTGATAACCTTTGACGGCTTTCGGTTTCATCTATACTGAAAAGTTTCAATAAACTATTTTCAATGACTTGTATAACAATCTTATATGTAGATTTAAATCAACAGAATTATTAAGTTTCTCATGTTTAATCATCTTTATATGTAGGTTATGTTGATGTATTTACCCTTGAAAATATGCATCAGCATTAGTGACGAATTCAAAAGTTTAGTGGGAACAAATCATCAATGATATTATAGCAAATAGAGCATATTAAAAGCAAAATGAAAGCACAATAGATTATAATTAGAAGCAAGAAATTTTTTAAAAAAATAAAAACAATGTGAAAATTAGACTCTATACCTTTCTATTTACTGTCAGCGTAAGGCATTCAAAATCGTAGTTGAAACTTCTTTAATTTGTCCTATGTAACATATTACCTTAGTTGCTACTGTAAAATTATAGTTAGTTATCAAAGAAACTAAGAGTTGGTTTGTTATAAGAAACTTGGAGAAAAGAAAATTTATATTTTTGTAATTGTTATTCAAAAATAATGCTAACTGTATAATAATGTAGATATTAATGGTATCCTTTTATAAGGAAACTAATTGTTAGTTTGATATATGACACTTTATCAAAAGAAATTACACAAAGTAACGAAAAGAATAATTTTGTTTAGGGGGATAATATAATAAAATTTTTGTTACAACTAAAATTATAGGGAGAATTTTAAAATTTTTAAAACTTTTGGAGGGCCTGTCCACCCTATGCCCGCCTCTGATAAATTATTTTGATACTACAATTTGTATTAAAGCATAGGTACAAAAGTGGGACAATCAAAACAACTTTCATTTTGGATAATGTGTTGTTTAAAATATTATTTGGAATAATTACTGTAGCACTTTTTGTGATATGATGTATGTGAGATAAAAAGGTGATTGAAAATATAAAAAAGTGAGTTGAAAAATGTGTTTATGATGCAAGCGAAAATTTTTTAAAGTGATAGTCTATTACCCGCACCGACAATAAGTTTTTCAGTCCGGTACAAAATATTTTCAAAGTGATAGTTGGTCCCCCTGCCCGCCAGCTCTTTGGCTCTGCCATTGACAGTAACTCTCGATGCCGAAGCACTGTCCCAAAAAATAAGACAAAACAACAATGCACGAGTCACAGCAGTAACAATAATAAGTAACAATTCAAGTTATTTAAAATCTCCGTAATCATGGGACACTTGTCACTTTAAGAAGTTGTATAATCAAGTGTAACATGAAAAAGTGTAATATAAGATCTCAAGCCAAACAAGCTTAGCATAAGAAAAGTTTCGAAAGAGATGAAATAAGAAATAGAAGAAGTAATCAGATATAATTATGCATGAAAAAGTCAAAGCATTCCCATGTCTAATTTCACATATTTGTTACGGTCCAGATCATGACTACGAATAAAATTTGCACCGTATTCCACACGTAAAGACTTTAAATCGAATACTTCTCCACTTTGGTGAAGTCTGTTTCTACTTTTCTGGAAAATTTGAGGTCTCGAGGTCGAGGGTCTTGGTCCGTTGTCTACACGGCATCCCATTAGTCATCGCAAAAGAGTATGAATTTTCTTACGTTTAAAACAATAGGCCTCTCTGAGAATTTGTTTTCTAGAGGCATTCATCACTATCCTGTGCATTTGCACATTCCACACGTAAAGTCTTCCGTCTTTGCCGTAGAATTTGAAATCTTGGTGTCTGGTTGCTGGGAAATAGACCTCTTGGTCTTTAGTCTGTACGAAATCCAATAAGCCCTCCATGTAATATGGGAAGGATTATAATGTCAATATTTACTGCTCTAATTTTAATTTCCACCCTAGATGCTAATTTGCAGAATCGAAAAGTAACCGTATGATAATTAGTGCAAATAGATTACTTGATGTGATATTAAATTTGGAAATACGTAATTTTTGGTTTTGAATTTATTGGAGAAAAACTTTTCAAAAACTAAAGCAAAATTATGATATTCCTTTACTTCATGAAATGAAAGTTATCTTATTAGTTAGAAATTGCAATCACTTACAATGCTTATAAGTTTGACATATTTGTCACAGTTCTGATCGTGACTACAAATAAAATTTGCACATATTCCACACGTAAAGACTTTAAAAATTTGAGGCCTTGAGGTCCTTTGTATTTGCTGGAAAATTTGAGGCCTTGGCCCTTTGTCAATACGGTATCCTATTAGCCATCAATTTGATTAGGCCACTAAGTTGGACCACCGTAGAAAAAACATCCATCAATAATTGGGGACCCGTTTTAATTAATGTCCGAGGCAACTAACATCCTATGAACATCTATCTGTCCACAACAACCTCTTTTGCAATAGTAAAATTAACCATCATCTGATTATTAGTCTCTTATCCTTGTACTCTGATGTTTCAACACCTTTATGATTTAGGGTAAGTTTTTATCCATAGATTTAAAGCTTTGAACCATAGATCTAAAGCTTTGAAAGGAGGGAGCTGCCGCGCTGGGGAAGAAAGAAAACAGAAAAGGAAAAGAAAGAGAAGCTGAATACATACCTGCAAAATCTGGGTTTTGACCGTTGGAACTTGGATGAAATGAAGTCGGGCCAATAAGGATTTGGGAATTAGGTAAACTGATAGAGAAAGTGAGAAACAGTCAAACAGTTTAATTGATATAGGGGTATTTTTATAATTTTGTATTTACTCGAGTCTATCGAACGGCTCGTCGAACTATCGAGCCTATGAAACAAAGACCCGTGCTCGACTCGTTTGTATTAACGAGCAGCTCGAGCTCGGTCAATACGAGCTCGAGTTGAGATTTGATCCGAGCTACTCGCGAGCGGTTCACAAGCAACTCGGGTCGTCTGCAGGCCTAGGAAGGACACAGTGTAAATATCGCTGATTATTGTTTCTAGCCTAAAAATATTAAGTTGTGCACCTTGCAACCTAAATCCCAATTTGCAAATAAATGAACAAATGAATAATTCAACAACTTTATAATAATAACAAAATTACTCGGCCCCTCATTCAAAGATTTTCATAATAAACGTAATTATCTTCAAACTTTTCATTGGACGAACATTTATAAAACATGAAGAAATGAGGAAAAGTGGTCAAAAAATAAAGTCAAATTACTTTTTATTAGTATATGAAGGATTCTACGAATTGCAGAAGTAAGGTAGATCAGACAGAAAAATTTTTTGTTTCTTATGTTTAATCTGCTTTGCACATAGGATGTGATGATATATTTATGTCTAAGGTATTTTCAGCACTTTCCTCTGCTTTTGTGCATGTGTGCACTGAAATCTATTTCTTTCAATTTTATTTTCCATTTCAGTATTTTTTCCATCTTAAACTTGAAATGGAAGTTTCTGCATTGCAAAAAAAAAAAAAATATTACCACGATTCTTAGAAAACATTGTGGAGACTGAAATTTCCTTTTTTTTTTAATTTTACTTAAGAAAAAGAATTATTATTTGAATCAAATTTTTTCACCTTCCAAACTTTGATTGCTAAATTTGTTTTGTCTAACTTGTATGCAAAAGAGACCATTTTGGTCTCCATCCCTCGAACATTGGGTATCCAAATTGGAATTTTCTCGTAGAAGTAAATCGCAATAATAAAAAATAATATTCTGAGGGTAAAAAACAGTGTGCTTATATTAAAGAATTGTTTTGGTATTGCAACTTGTATTAAAGAATAATTACAAAAGTAGAATAATCAAAGCAACTTTAATGTTTCTTTTTTTTCATATTTTCTGGCTTTACTAATTTTACTAAATGAGTGCTTTAGGGATAGCATATGAGCTTAAAAAGAGTGATTTTAACCTCTGGGGCCAATTCCGAGCTCTAAACATTAGTCTCAATCCGACACTGTTCTTACTGTGGTGCATGAGAACAAGATGATTAATTAAACAAAACTTTGAATTTGAGAAGTTGAATGAGAACAAAAAGATCTCTTCTTACTGTTCTTAATGTGTTTATTAAATATACATATTAAAATCAGACAGCCGCCCCTACAATTTGATAAATTATTTTGATACTACAATTTGTATTAAAGCATAGGTACAAAAGAGCTTTCATGTTCCTTTTTCTCCTTATTTTCTGGCTTTACTAATTTTAGTGCATTGTTACCACAAAAATATTAACCCTAATATATGTGCTTAGAACGAGTGAATTTATCACTCGTAGCAATATCTGGCTTTGAACTACGTAATTTACACAAAAACCATAAAAAAATCCAAAAAAAAAAAAGACAAAAGAAGAACTTTCCTCTCCCCCAATCCCAATTCTCATTTTAACTTGTTAATTTTATATTTATGTAATTTTTTTCGTAAATTGTTTCAAATCATTTCTGAGGTTAAAATTTCTCAATAACGAATAAATTCTTTTCGAAATCAGATTCCAATCTAAATTCCACTCAGATGTTTAGGCCTACCACATCATCACCCCAAATCATAAATGAGATACAAGACCTGAGTCTTCCAAGCCTGATAGCCACGTCAACTGCCAAAGTCGCTTTGAGGCTTCAATAATTTAATTTGACGGCCACTGCCAGCTCTATATATCTATCTGCAACCTAGCCGAAGTACTGCAGTGTATTTCTTCCGACATTTCACGTGACCATGGGTGGATCAACCCATTTCTCTGTTTTCTTACTCGTCGCAATAATTTTACTCTGTTCTTCCAGCAAAACTGTAAATGCAACTTGCTATGCAAGTGAGAAACAAGCTCTTATGGACTTCAAGAAAGACTTGGAAGACCCCTTTGGCAGACTCTCGTCTTGGATTCACGACGTTGATTGCTGCAAATGGGAAGGAGTTGTTTGTAGCAACCGAAGTGGCCGCGTGATTCAACTTCACCTTCAGAGTCCTGTTCGTGTAATTGGTTATTTTGGTGTTCCTGAATTTCAAGATGAGATTGTTGTTGAATCACCATTAAGTGGTAAAATCAGTCATTCGTTAAAAAACTTGACTCACTTGCGTTACCTTGATCTAAGTCAAAATAATTTCAGTGGAATTCCAATTCCCAGTTTTTTTGGGTCTCTCAGAAGTCTGAGGTACCTGAATTTATCTAGAGCTGGATTTCAAGGAATGGTTCCCTATCAACTTGGAAACCTATCAAGTTTACGCACTTTAAGCATAGGAGGCCAATCTTCAAGTTTACGCGATGTGTCCGATCTTCAAGTTGATAACCTGCAATGGTTGGCTGGTCTCTCTAATCTGGAGCGCCTAGGCATGAGTCGCGTGAACCTTAGTACGGCGTCTAATTGGCTAGAGGTGATTAACACGATCCCTTCTTTGGTAGAGATACATTTGTCCTCTTGTCAGCTTGATTTAATTTCTCATCATCATCATGGCAGAGATGCATTTGTCTTCCATGCCAACTTTTCTTCTCTTACTGTCCTAGATCTTTCTAGAAATTTTTTCGGACACCTCATCCCTAGATGGATTTTCGGTCTTACTGCCCTTGCTTCCCTTGATTTAAGTGAGAACTGGTTTGAAGGGCCATTGCCCAGAGATCTTTGGAACTTGACTTCCCTCAAGCACTTGGATCTTTCAACGAACCAGTTGAATGGTTCATTGCCAGATGAGCTTATTCATCTTAATAATCTCATTTCTCTCAACCTTCGGTGGAATCAATTCGAAGGCTTCTTGGAAGGAATTTGGAATTGGAGTTCCCTTGCATCTTTGGATCTATCAGTGAATAACTTTGCTACCTTCCTCCCAAGCCAATTATCCACTTTAACTGCCCTAATTTCACTGAATCTTGGCGCCAATCAGTTTCGAGGTTCTATCCCAAGCTCTATTGCCAACATTTCCAACCTTCAACATCTTGATCTGTCTTTTAACAACCTTAACTCCTCTTTACCAAGTGAAGTATTCACATTGAAGGACTTGATTACGCTTGGTGCAAGCCGTAATCACTTGAATGGTCCAATTCCAAGCACAGTTGGCAACTGTACCAAGCTAGAGCACCTTGCGCTAAGTCATAATGCTCTATCTTCAATTCCATCAAATTTAGGAAGATGTACCAAGCTAAAATACGTTTCGCTAGGACGCCAATATTCAAGTTTAAGCGATGCGTCCGCTCTTCAAGTTGATAACCTGCAATGGATGGTTGGTCTCTCTAATCTGGAGCACCTAGACATGAGTGGCGTGAACCTTAGTACAGCGTCTAATTGGCTAGAGGTGATTAACATGATCCCTTCTTTGGTAGAGATATATCTGTCCTATTGTCAACTTGATTTAATTTCTCATCATCTTGGCAGAGATACATTTGTCTTCCATGCCAACTTTTCTTCTCTTACTGTCCTAGATCTTTCCGGAAATTTTCTTGGATACGTCATCCCTAGATGGATTTTCGGTCTTTCTGCCCTTGCTTCTCTTGATTTAAGTTTCACCTCGTTTGAAGGCCCATTGCCCAGAGATCTCAGGAACTTGACTTCCCTCAAGCTCTTGGATCTTTCTTCAACAATTTGAATGGTTCATTGCCAGATGAGCTTATTCATCTTAATAATCTCATTTCTCTCAACCTTCGGGAGAATCACTTGAATGGTTCAATTCCATCAAATTTAGGAAAACTGTCATCCTTGGTGCTCTTGGATGTATCTCGCAACAAACTCACTGGAACTCTTCCTGAAAGTCTTGGGCAGCTTTCCAAACTTGGAGAGCTTCGTATTTACGACAATTTAATGGAAGGCATTGTGAGCGAGAGTCACTTAGACAATCTGACAGCTTTAAGCTATTTTGATGCATCTGGAAACTCCTTGACCTTAAAAGTAAGTGCAAGTTGGACTCCTCGTGTTCAATTTGAAATACTTAGATTGAGCTCGTGGAAGCTGGGCCCCCAATTTCCTACATGGATCCGATCACAAAAATTCCTTTTGGATTTGAACTTGTCCTCCGCAGGAATTTCAGACACCATTCCACCTTGGCTATTCAACTCATCATTGATACATGTAGAACTTTCTCACAATCACCTCCATGGTAAGAGTTCAAATATCTCTGAAATTGTTAAAGGTTTATATGTGCATTATAGTCAAACATATTCAATGGGCTATTTCCTCTTGGTTATTCAACCCATCAGTGGTCCACGTGAAACTTCCTCACAATTAATTTTCTGGTAAAACTTTAACTATCTCTAAAACTGTTAAAAGGTTTTATATCCACACAACAATCAAACACATTCAATTGCCTACACACCCAATTAATTTATCATTGATTGACATATTTAGAACTTAATTTCCAACTATTATTTTCAGGAGGCATCTCTCACATTTTGTGTGAAGTGAAGAATGAAAATCAAGTTCTTCAATATCTGGATCTTCGGGAGAATTCTCTATCAGGAGAAATTCCTGACTGTTGGATGAATTACCCAGAATTGTTTCACATCAACCTCAACAGCAATAACTTCACCGGAAGCATTCCAAGGTCGTTGTTTCATTTGGAAGATCTCATGTATTTAAGCTTGGGTAACAACAATCTCACTGGTCCGATAACCTCTGACTTTGTAAATCATGAATAAAAAAGTGGAGGCATTTGATGTTTGATCCTATGGGTAAAAATAAGATAGACATCAAAAGTGACTTTGTGTGCTGTTGGCTATGTAGAAAATGTTGTAATTTTAAACCGTAATGGATGATGCACCAGTGTTTTGAAGCTATGACTGTTAAGAGTCCACCTAATGGTCATTTGTTATCTACTTGATAACAATAGGAAATGACGTTTGTACCCCTCCTCTTGATGTGATTATGTAAATGGAAGAAAAGTCAATATATTACCTAAAATGCATATCAAACTGTAAACTTGAAATGAACATCTTTCTTGGGAGCAGTTCAGTTTTTTGATCCGGTATTGGGCCATAAATGTGGTCACCAAAATTTCTCCTTTTTCTTCAAATTAAGGACAATAGATGAAAATTCAGTAATTCTCATAGTCAAAATCAATTTATCTTTAACCAACAGTTTGACTTTGCATTTTTGTCCCCATTTAGACTGAGAAGGCAGAGGATTTTTTCCATTTTATGGACATATTATTATTATATGAACAGAAAACTCACACAATTTACTCACATTTGTGTCAGTTGCATTATAATTATCTACCACACTCCTAATTTGCAATATATGGATCCCATTTCTTCAAGTTTTACTTCCACAACCAATCCAAAAATTAGATTCCAAAAAATGATAAAGAAAATATCTTAGAATTAGAATTCAATCATTTTCTTACAAGTGCAATTCAATCATTCAAAAGGAAGAAAATCCCTCGTCTCCCTTAACAAAATTTTACAACGGAATAATAACCAATAAAACTATTATTTTTCAAAAAAAAAAAAAAGAGAATAAAAAAAGCATAAAAAACTAGCCGTTACGAGAAAACATCAACCAAACCCCACCGCCGCAGCTCTTTTAACGTTCAAAATGTTTTTTGGATTCTTATGTAAAACTCAGACAAACTCTCACATTTATAAACATCTCTTCACCCATTCTTTTTCTGCATCAGTCCAATCTCTCTGTCACTTTTTCTCTCTAAGCAAGATTCAATAATTCATCATCATCATCAGAAGAAGGGGGCAGCCCTTTAATTCTCACTAGCCTCTTCTTCTTCTTTGACGAGATTTCTCGAAATTCCGGTTTGATTTGGTCAGAATTTTTGGAACCCTTTATATTGATTATTGTTTAAGCGTTGAGAGGTCGAATTTTTTGAGGTGTGAATAGTAAGGAATCAAGGAAGAAGGGATGACTACCACAATGAACAGCGAAAGCAGCAATAACAGCAACACCCCGGCGGCTGGTCCGGTGATGACGTCATCCAAGCAGCCAGTGCAATCGGCAAAGAACGTTGATACTCAATCTGTTCTCAAGAGGTACATTTTTTTTTGAAAATATTTTTTAGGGTTTTTATTTTTCGAATACGTGTGTAAAGAAATTTTGAATTTCTTGATTTGGGATATTAGGGTTTTGATCCCCTTTGTTTCTCTTAGAGTTAATTTAGGGGATTTAGTGTCTGAATTTGTGGTTTCTGTTTCGATTTGATTTCTGGACACGGTTATTAGGTGAAAGAAATAAAACGTATGACATATTTCTAAATGTGTTTTCTTGGTCCTATGTGAGTCTATTAATTTAGCTTGCGTTATTTGGAGGATTTTTACTTTCTAATGTCTGATTTTGATTTAGCTAAGATCCTCAATTTTTGATATCAAACTCATATCCTGTTTGTTGTTTTATTACTGTGACCTTTTCAATTCTGAAATCTAAAGCCTAACTAGTCTTGTTGGTTATGAAAAATTGTCAATTTGATGTCTTAAAATGGGCAGAATACGTCCAAGAAAGTGTTTTTATGTATAAAGAAGTTGTTTATGTAACTGATGTTTGAACTTTTTTTCCTCGTTAATACAGGTTGCAATCTGAGCTGATGGCCTTGATGGTAGGATCTCTGATCTCTTTTAATCTTCCATTCATGCTCCCATTTAGCAATGTTTTTGTTCTCTGTTGTTGGCTCCTTATTTGGTTGAATCTCTTTCCTTGACTCTGTTGATGAATGTACAGATGAGTGGCGATTCCGGAATATCTGCTTTTCCCGAGGAAGACAACATATTCTGCTGGAAAGGAACAATTACTGGTAGCAAAGATACCGTGTTTGAGGGCACTGAATACAAACTATCACTTTCCTTTCCAACTGATTATCCATTCAAGGCTCCAAAGGTCAAGTTCGAGACTGGCTGCTTTCATCCAAATGTTGATGTTTATGGAAATATATGCTTGGACATACTTCAGGTATTAATAGATAAAGTTTCTCCATAACTCTACTATTGTCTCAAATTTTGCCCCAAAATTGGAAACCTGATTAATCGATTACATTATCTGTTCCAGGATAAGTGGTCGTCAGCTTATGATGTGAGGACAATTCTGCTCTCCATTCAAAGCCTGCTGGGAGGTAATCTTACTTGCTGTTGATGGTAGTTTTGCAATTGTTTTAAGAATCACGACAATTCTCTGATTTTTTTTTTCTTTATCATTAACATAACCTGTGGATATTGCTGAATGCAGAACCGAACACAAGCTCACCTTTGAATAATCAAGCAGCAGCACTCTGGGGCAATCAAGCAGGTACATTTTCTGAGTTCTGACCATATTTGTATACATATATGAATTGTCTTTTTTTCCTCAAATTGGCAATGGAAATTCTTTAACTGAATTCTGTTTCTGGTTTGCAGAGTACAGGAAAATGGTTGAGAAGCTTTACAAGCCTAGCTCCTAGATTTCTCATTCATATCGCCAAGCCCTGCAGGGTCCAGCAAGTGAAGATGCTGTCAGCTGATCAATGATAAAGTCTGCTTTCTTTGGAGAGGAGAAACGTGAATTGATATTGTTTCTTCATGTTTCTGTGATTCCTTCTCATTGTTTTTTCCTTTTTTTTTTTTTCCTTTACAGCAGTTGTACTTTCAATACATACAAGACCAACAAAGATAGTTTGATTTTGATAATTAGTAGATGGCATAACTGATTTGTCCTCAAGTGGAATGCAGTAAAATGCAGAGGTTTTTTTATATCCATCAATTGTTGATTGTATTCCATAATCAAATTTGATGGGATGCATCCAATTTTGCTGTCCTAGGGCTTTGTGTGCTGCTTGTTTAATTCATTGGTTATTTGTATTGGTGCTCTCGTGACCAAAAAGATGAACTAATGGGCCTTTTGGATTTTCTATTATGGAGAAATGCTTGTTAGACCTAATCTTAGGTTCTCTTTTGGTTCTGCTAGAATGACCTGCTTTCTTATTCCCCCTACCGACTTGAACACATCCCTCAGCGGGAAGCCCGATGGAATGCTTTCACGCCCAGCTGTTGTCACTAGGAACTATCACTCT
The DNA here is from genome assembly GCF_036785885.1 of Coffea arabica. Taxonomy (NCBI): domain Eukaryota; kingdom Viridiplantae; phylum Streptophyta; class Magnoliopsida; order Gentianales; family Rubiaceae; genus Coffea; species Coffea arabica. The sequence goes on along the minus strand of NC_092310.1, from coordinate 44,657,333 downwards.
CCTTCCAGCCCCCTTCACGGGCAGTATTCTATGACGCTAGCCAGCGAGAACTTCCACCCTTTCCAGCAAGCGCCTTCACCTTTTCTTTCTATGCCCCCTTAGTTGAAGTCACCCCCTATTAACCAAGGGTCTGAAGGTGGTTTACAAAATTAACACTTGTAAAGCGAGGGAAGTCATGGGCGAAACTCTCGTCGTAGTTTGGCGACCCCGGAATGGAATATCATTTGTAGTGTAAAATCAGATACGAAGAAACCTTTGGCATGGCACCTGATTGTTTCTCTCCCGTTGGTCGAGTTACTTCGTTCCTTCCTTCGCTGGTTGCTCTTTGTTGGTAGCTGGCTGGTGATTCCTTGTAAACTCCGATATATATATATATAGCTTTTTGTATTCTGACAGTATTTGGCATTTATGAAGCTCTTGGTTCAATGATCTTGTTCACTCTCATGCAATATCTTTGAGTTAATTGACTTGGAGCTCTTAACCGAAAAGCATTTGACACAATTATATTGACTTGTTAATTTTTATCAATGCAGAGACCTCTCTAGCCGACCTTTTGCTGATTAATAAATGCAAGATAAGCTGAAAACATTTACAGAAACAAGGTTTCATACCCGCAATCCAGCATAATTGTTGTCAAATGTCATTTTGGAAATTTGAAGTTTGGTAAATTACATTGGCAAAAGCTAAGGATCAAAAAATGTTATCAAAACGGAAATGTTGCAAGAATGCAGTAAAGAGCATATCAGAAATCTCGTTGCCTCTGGAAAAAGAAGACAAAATTGGGTTGACTATTCTGTCTGGAAATTTCAGACACCTGACTTTTAGGGGGAATGAATGACTGTGTGTATCCGAAGTGGAATATTTCTTTTGTTGACAAAGAGTACATAAACACCTCCGAAATCATCTTCGTTTTTTTTTTTTTCAGGCTAAGCCACAAGTTTAAGATTGATATGAACTAAGCATAACAAAGTACAAAATTTGGTAAAATATCGTAGGAAATACATTGAAGAAAATGACTGTGAGAACAGAAACTGGTAGGCTGCTTAAAACCAAACTGAATTGCCAAGTTAGGATTTAGAAGATGTAAGCTGCCTCACATTGAACTTGGCCAATTCCTTGTACTTCTCAACCAACCCAATCAAGCAAACAGTCTGCAAAAGGCACAAAAGCGAATTATACCGTGAGCATAAATCATAATCACTTTTGGACATGAGATGTTGAAAATAACTCAAATTCAGTGCAACTTTTAGTACAAAGTAATCACTTAGTCTTGTAGATGCAGATCAGCAACTCATGATCTGAATAACTAGTTTCCTTTATAAAGGAACTCTGAAGCCGTGCATGTGCATGTCTTACCTTGACAATTTGGACAACAATATGTATATCAGGATGGCTAAGATCAACTTTATGTGGTGAAGGAACAGATTTTGCGACTGCATCGATGATTTTTGCTCTATCAATACCAGTATTTGCACGGGCTTCATACAATACAGCGAACTGCAAAAGAAGATTTATAATGCCTTTTTGCTCAGCCAAAGAACAGGGAAAAAAAGAAGACAGAGTACCAAAAGTCAGGCCAAATATAGCAGTTATTGGTTGGATAAATTGCAAAGAATCAAGTAAAAGCAAACTCAATCGCCCCTCTCCACCCTTAAGTACCTAAGTAGGATACTTGAATAATTAACACACCAAAACTTTAAAGCAATGCAGGTGATAGTAGCGGAACCCAAATTCTTCTCCAAGTAATAGACTGAATAACATCTAAAGGCCAAACCCGAGGTCATAAACTAGAGATATAAAGTAGAAACCAAGTACAATTGGAAATACATCTATGAGCTACAAGAATATTTTGATAGTTTACTTAATGGGGTACAGGCGCTCAGGTTTTGAGCATAGATTATAAAGCAAAGGTGTCATTAAAAAGGAGACAAAAATCGAAGCTACCTTGTGGGGATTCTGAGCTTCCACTGGAAAGTATTTTGCAATAAAAGGTTTAATTGCCCTTACAATTTCCTCTTCTGACGCATAGCAGCTTAATTCAATAGGCAGCACCCTTAACATGAATCTGATGCAAGCCAATGCAATTTGAACCAGATAAGATGCTTAATACTAGTTTACATTACAGCACAGCAAGCCAATTAACAGAAACAGTTAATGAACATGCGGAGAAAGTAACCTAGACATGTGTTTCCGGGTTGAAGCAAGGGAAGTCATCATATACTGCACGATATCCTTCGGGTTCGGATCATCATCTCTCTTGCGCATTTGGACAAATACAACACCATTACAGCCTGAGTCAAGGTTGCTGAATCGTCTCTGTTTGATAAAACAAAAAAGAACCGAAAAAAATGTTGCTGCAAAATCAGGATAGATCCCCAACTATCAAAAAAAAAAGAATGAAATCTCAGGACCCAGGTTTTTTAGTCCTAGACAATTGTAGCAAATTAGCATACTGATAGACAATTGGGGGAAGTGTTTCATTCTTGAAACCAATGTCTCTTCACAAGGCCTGCCAAGTGTCATGCGATGGCCATGTGAAGGTGACATCTGCTAGTATATTAGCAGCCAAGCTATAGCTATATTGTTCAACAAATGCATAGTCATACAGAAGAAACATTTCTTAAAATCAAAAGACCGGCTATAAACTTTAAAAAAAAATGCTGCAAGACTTATTAGTAGCAAACATATTCTTATGGGTAAAGAAAATTGATAATTCACTCAGAGATCAAGTTCATACAAGCTTGAGTACAAACAAAAGAAATTGAAAGTGAGGAGGCATCATAATAAACTCTTAAGTACAAGTAGAAGAATTTCAACTACATATTCATTTCAAACATGTTTTCACATTTTCCGGGTAGCTTTCAGCATGTCTCTTATCATATGTCTCAGGACATCAATATGAATTGGGTAACAACATTTCTAAATCTCACTTTTACACCAGCAATGCAGGCCTCAAACACAAGAAAAATGCTAACAAATCAAAGTTGTATTTTTATGTTCGTTTTTCACTATTCATTTGTAGCCTGACAATCTTATCTAGCAAAAATCATAATTCGATTGTCAAAGTTCTGCCATTTCATGTAGAATGCACTTAAAAATTCTTAGCAGAATCCATACAGCTTCTGAAAATCTCAGAATGAGCCGGTTTTTCTGATAAAAAAGAAAGGAGAAGATAAACATCACCTCACACAAATCTAAAACCACTTTACCCCCCTTCAATTCTTGGATTATGTCATTTTACACCTACTATTTACCATGTTATGGGTCATGATCAAACTCTAATTTCTTTCTCTTTGTCAATTCATCCTACCCAGAAGAAGACCTGTCCTTCCATTGAAAAGCCAGCCATCTCCAAATGCAGCCCTTCTCCTTCTTGCTTTGGGCACTGCCACTGGTTCCACTGATAATATGGTAGTAGAGATATACACATACATGTGACTGTGTGTGCATGAGGGGATTTTTAAGAGAACAACAGTGGAAGAGGTGACCACTGGGCTAAGGGGGAAGAGTGGTGATGGGAGAGGGCAGGTCATATAAGATAAGCCTACTTATTGAGATGAAGATAATGAGAAAGAATGGATATTATGAACATTCTGCAACCACATTTCATAGATGTATGTAGAGTTTGACATAAAATTTATCCTAAGAGATAGTCTCCAAAAAAATCAAAGGTTAAAATGACATCGACCTAAGGGTTGAAGGAGGAAAATGGGGCAAGTCGTATTAACTCTACCACATTCTAAATGACTTGGGTCAGTTCATGATGTTTAATTAGTTTGGAACTCTTTGAGACTGTCCACAGATAAATAAAGGAGGCCCAGGACAACAGAGCATGAAGTCATGGAATTATGCCCCCAGTTGACACATGTGCTTTTACAGAAAGATAAATCTAAAGAGCTCATGAAGACATCGAGAATCCAGTTGGGTGAGTAGAGAATTAAGTGATGTCCATCATTCTTTTGGTATAAGAAAGAAAGCCAATTTAAAAACAGAATGCATCAACAAAGGCATTCTTCCCAAGCAAAGAGTAAAAGATCATAATTTGCAGCTTCACAAATGATTTCTACTTACCTTACTTTTGTCTCCCAACTCAGCTAGCTCAGCTTCGATCAATTTATCAACTGATTTCTCCTCCATCTTAGAAGATGCCAAATTTGGGGACTTTGATGAACTTATTTCAACACACTGCTTTTTAATTGGCTGCTCTCCAGCATCACCTTCTTGAAATTTATGCTTCTTTGTCACTTCCTCCTTACCATCTTTATGTTCTTGTATTTCCTCTTGAACAGACGAGTCGTCCTCATTCTGAGACCCTAGCTTTTCATCAACTAGAGTTTCACAATTAGCATCGGTTATATTATCCGTACGTAAATCTTTCTCCTCTGTGCTCCTATGAATGTTATTGCCAATCCCGTCATCATCTCCATCTTCATCCTCACTACTATCAGAGTATACAAATTTAGTTTTCTTATTCATGAATTGCTTTGGTATTGCTTCTTGTTGTTTATTTGAACCTGCCCCATGCACATACTCTTCAAAGAACTGCAGCAAGCATGATTATGATAATACAATTAGCTCAGAGTGACATGATAAATAAGTAATCTTATGGCGAAAAATAATAACAAAAATAGACTTACTAAACAAAAAAAAATTAATAAGGAATAAAAAAGCAAACAATGATTTTAGATTTCAAATGTTAAAACTAGATAAATTGCACTAACCATGAAATGCATTTGAACAGACAGTTGAAGCGTTAAGTTTGAGATGATTTTTGTGTTGAATGTCTCAAAACCATGCATAGCAAACATTAAAAGGGAAAATGGGTATGCCTGGCCAAACTAGACAAGCAATACCATGACAAGATTGAAATGTTTTAATAGTGGAAAATATCTCAAAGCCAAAAGTAGCATAGCAGGACTGGGAAACAGCAGGCAGTACAGTGCAATGCATAAAAGAAGGCAGAGAGTCTCCAATAAACCTTCCCCACGAACCACCCCCCCCCCCCCCAAACACCAAAAACAAAAAGAAAACTCCAAACCTCTTAGAGAAAAAAAGAAAAAGAAAAGTTTGGTTAATAATTGATCAACCAATTAAATGAAAATAAAAATTCTAATTAAGAAGGATGGGTAAATCAGAATCCTATCTCTTTGACCCATTCTAATTCTTTTCAAATTTTTAAGGAAACAAGCAGAAAGATTTATTGGTACATTTCCAGCTCAATTTACAAAGTCTAAATTATCTAACTGACCAGAAAAGATTGAACTTAAAAAAGGCCATCACATGAAGCTCTTCACCCTCTCCCTTGACACGTTAGGTGCAGTCATTACCTCATAGACACATCTGAAGCTATTACCACCATATACTAAATAATACAGCATTCCATTACCTCATAGACACATTCAAAGCTATTACCACCATATATTAGATGAACAATGAATCATAAATACAAGTCAGTCCAGGATTTTCATATTTTTATAATTTGAGAGGATGAAAAGAGAATTAAGCTCAATTTTTCACACCCTTTTCTTAATATTACAATCCATTTTGCTGCTTTCGTTACATGCATAAAGCAGTTCTGAATTCTACAAAGAATAGCATGTCAGAAATTTTTTATAGCATGGTGACTCTTCTTTCCTGTCTGTTTTCCCTTCCCTCCAAACAAAGTATTGAAGATTACATTCCAAAATAAGGCAGCAGTTAGAGATAAAGCTACCAACTTTTCAGATTTTTAAGAGTTAACCCTACCCACTGTAGCCCATTAATCAATAGGTACTTTTTGTAAAGGTTTACAGAGGAAAATGTACTAAATTTTATTCATACATGACTAGAGCTTTCTGTAATCCCTATATAATCGATATTAGTTGCATAACTGTTTCCTTTTTCTGGAAGCAAACATGCATGTATATAGGGTTATGTTTTTAGCTTATATACTGCTCTCCACTTATTTTTCATACATTCCTAATAACATTTATAAGTATCAAAAGAAGACAAGTATTAAAGACCATGTTCTGTCTGTCCTCCCTAGTGAACCAACTGAAAGGACTCTTAAAAAAAAATCAAGGTTTCTTAAAATCAACAAACACCAAAAAATCTTACAAATACAACAATCATAATTAAGGCCCATTGTTTAGCAAGTGGCTAGAGGCATAAGCACTCAAAGATCCCAACAGTATTTATTAAATGCATCTATTTTCTCATTGGATTTTGTTGAGAAGTGCATCTGCAGTCATGCGTGCCTTACTGTATTAGATGGAATTATCATTCGAGGACAACCAAATGGGAGTACACTAAATGTAACCATCAAATCTCACATCCAATGAAGCTGACACTAATCAAATAGCATATGGTAGATAATTGTTCCTCATGGAAAAGATGCTTTTTAAAGGTCACAGAATCCCTGAAAATATAATTTTTCACTTTTTGTCAAGAAATCCAGTTCAAAAAACAGCATTTTTAAAGTGCCGATTGAGGTCAGTTGTGAAAACTACTTCTCAAAACCAAACATTACCCATAAAAGGCCACGAAATATTTTCAGAAGCACCTTTGAAAAGTATAAGTAATTCCTGGTAAATGGACCACAATCTGTTGAATAGGCTCTAAGAAGAGATATAATAAGACTAAAACAATCACAGAAATTTGGATGAACTAGTCATGACATATATCAAATTGGACCTTACAAAAATAAACAGAATTCCCCTTGCAGGTCTACTACTTAAAAGAAAATTGCCAAAACTGTTTAAGTTGGTTAGATCGAGCAAAAAAGGTTAAACCATAAAGAATCATAACCAAAGTAGATAAATCGTCAAAACTCAGTCCAAAATAAGTAGCAGATAATGAAACAAACTATGGTGTTTTAGTCAAGGAATACAATATAAAACTCATGAAATCAACTAATAGGTAAAAAATTTCTCAGGCCTGAGATTTGTACAGTCGTCATTACAAAAGTCAAGAAGGTTAAAATAATAGTTGTAGAGGTCTTAAAGCATCTTCGTTGGTATGGAAATAAAATACAAAATGAGACAAGATACTATTGCCAAAGTTAGAGGACACAAGCAACATTAGGAATTTCACTGTGGAATACACATAAAAGAGGTGCAAAATATAGGATAAGACGTCTAAAATTTTCAGCATCTTATCTGTAGTCTCTATAGTTGAAGAAAAGCAATTCCCCAAATGATATCATACGTCAATTATCTTGAAGTTACACCTTCAGTAACTTCAGAAAGTAATCAGTTTTGCACAGTATGTCCTATCCACTGCATTGCATGTAATCCTAGTACAGAACTTGAAAATCACAGAAAAAAAAAAACCATTGATATCCAGCACCACGCTGAAAATTATTCATTTTCTCTGAAGTTTGAAATTGCATAACTCATGGATCAGCTAAAAGAAAAACCAAAGAGTTGTCCGCATAGGCATTTAAAAATGAATTTAATTACAAGAAAACCTTCAAACTTTTTATGTCAAAAAGCCTGCCTGAAGACTGCAGAAATATGAATTCTTTTTTAATCATTTTTCAAAATAAAAACCTGGGTTCTGAAGCTTTAGTCACAATTTGGAACTTTAATCCAAGTAAACGGTGAAAAAAACGCATATAGACAGAAAAAATAATACAGCAGACCACATTTCACAACACAGTTTATGGCTTGTACAATTTTAAGGCTACAGCATTTGCACAGAATACATATATGAGAGGCAAAAAGTAATACAATACAGAAAAAAACCCAATAAATGAAAGCAAAAACCCAGAAAGACAGCTAACACAATTTGACAAAAAAAAAAAAGGTGTAACTTTATGCACCCAAATTGAAATAAGGTACTGTTTTTTTTGGCAAATTTAAAATAAAATAAAATAAAAAAGGAATTAAAGCAGACATACGGAATCAATAACATTAATGGCTTCATGAGAGGCTTGGCGTTCCCTTCCGCCATCACATGTTATAAAGAACCCTTGTACCCCTGGATGTAATGGGTATGCTCCCTTTTTCACTGGTTTCTAGTATATACACCAAAGAAAAAAGAAAACCGGATAAATTACAAGAGAAAAACAAAGATTAGTGAAGTAAATGCTCTAAATTGAGAAGAGTAAGTGGACATACATTGTGGGGAAGATAGCGTTGCTTCCTTTTCTTGGTGGACGTGTTCTCAGTTGCCATTGCAGAAGAAGAAGAGGGAACAGTTGAGACTTGAGAGCAAAATAGAGGGAGAACATACGCAGGGAGAGGGAGAAGGAGAAGGGTGGGGAGTTTCAACTTTTGATGCTATAATACGGTGTCGTATTGCATAAACGGACCACAAACCTTTTTTTTTGGGTAATAACAAAAAGGCCAAAAAAAAAGGTTTAGCTATATTCGATTCACCACTAATGTACTTAGAAGTTAGAAGTTAGAAGTTAGAACTAGTGCCAATACCCGTACTCTGCATGGCGGTGACATTATTATTATTGGAAGAAATAAAAAGACAAGGTGAATAAAAAAAAAAGTTAAAAAATTCCACCAACATATTTAAAATGTAAAAATTGTCTAGTAATAATTCGAAGTATAATAAAATATGTATATCATTTAGGAACTGTTATTTTTTCAAAAACTGGATCATGAAAGAGTAATAGAAATTTATATTAGAAAATGAATGATATATGATATATCATGAAAATGTATGCTTTATTTGATTTCAAAATGAAATACTTACAAACATTATGCATTCGATTCGATAATTTTGTATGAAGGTGCAAACATTGTGTTACCCCAACCAATCTTTAGTACGAAAAGCCAATATTGGTGGTTTTATTTACTCTATTCAATTTTGTGGAGTTTGTACTACAAATGAGAATGCATGCTTTTTTGCATGAATTGATTCGTTGGTTAAACAGTCTATTCCCATTTTTCTGAGAATTAAAAGTATACGGAATTTGAAATTAATGTATCCTTTACATATTTATAAATGGTACTATAAAAAATAAATATATATGAAGAAATTCTACCTTCCTTTGCAATTTTCTAAGATAAGTTATCCATTCGCTAACCAATAAAGATTACTAAAATAAAAAAAAATGCAAAATTGTAGTAAAGATAAAACGAACCTGCAATCTTTGTAATTTGGGAACATGATTTGTATCAGATGTGGTTTGTAATTTGCAAATGTGATTTGTAGGGGTGGCTACCATTAGTTAAGGGATAAAGATTACATAATTTCAAAAAATATATAAAATTGTAATAAAGATAAAGTGAACTTGCAATCTTATCAGACGTGGTTTGCAATTCCAAACCACGTTTGTAGGGGTGGTTATCATTAGTTAAGGGATAAAGATTACTAAATTTAAAAAAAAATGCAAAATTGTAGTAGGATTGGAATTTTTGATGCTTTTGAAAGCGTCTTATCAAAAACTTGTTCTCTAATACATATATAGATATAGATTACCCATATGATACTAACATCAAAGTTAAACTAGAACACACGACTTTTTGTAAAAAAAATTATTCATTTCTTAGCAATTGAATCAAAATATTTTTTTGTAAAAGAAAGTATTCATTTGTTACCGATTGAACTAATAGGTGTTTGTGGTCCTTAAATTCAAGGTACATCAAAACCCTATCCAGGGAAGGCGACAATAGTTGGTCATTAGATATCAAAATTTAGTATTTGATTAAATAAGTTTGACTTTGAGAGCAATTAGTAGCAATAAAATTGAAATGTAATGTACCCATCCTAGTCTTTAGACAAGTAGTTTTAACCCGAGCTCATAATTGAGCAAATTGATATTGAAGGTATAGCATATTACTAGCGGTTAATGACATTTACATTTCACTTTTAATACAAATGAAATGGAGTGTCATTAGCAATACTTAAAAGAGTGTCAATTTCATTAATCTTATTATACTCCCGAATCTAAAAATCCAAATTGAACTCATTATTTGATTAAACGACTCAGGTTAAAAGCAAAATCTGTTATTTGTTAACCAATGTCGCGAAGAAACTTGCCCTATCAAATATTAAAATCCTATTAACCTTGTATTGAACTCAAATTCGAATTGCAGATCGAAAATCATGTTCAATTTGATTCAATTAATTTAATCACTAGGCCTTGGTCCAATGGCCAATAGGGAAACTTAAATTCCTCCTTTGGGTGTTGATTAGGGTGGATCTTACCACATCATTTCCGTCAAAGAGGATCAGCATTCAGCTGCAGCAACAAACAGGCACACCACAGGAATAGCAGCAGGAGGCGTTCCCCGTCCCCCGCTACCGCCTTGCCGAAGATTTTTTTTTTTTTAAAAAAAGGTTCCTCACACTAACAGCTTCGAATCCTCTATCCTCTTTTTTATTAAAAAGAAAATTTAAAAAATTTTGAGTTATCTGTTTTAATTGATTTTGAGTACACTTGATAATCGATTTATTTGAATTTGAATTAATAAAATACTAAAGACACGTGACAGCTGTACAAATAAGGGGCAGAGGGGACAGGAACTAATTTGGAAACAGAGGATTCGAAACCGCTCTAACATGCCTAAGGATCTTTGTCGCAGGCTCAGAATGTAGCTTTGTAAAGACAAGTGAAGTTTAGCAACGTCCATATATATATGTTTTTTAGCAAATTGAACTTTAGTTAGAGTTATGGGACAGTTTGTGACAGCCCCACCTTCCCCTAAGGCGAACCAAAAGGGTTAGCGGACTACCTGTCCAACTCTCGCCAGGACTAACGGATCAGTTTACGTCGCTCTAATAAGTTCCGGAACAAACCAACATATATACATTGAAATTTAACATTTACAACCAAATGGCATGCCACAAAAACCATTCATCATGAATATACATATTCGGTTTGCCAATCCAAAAGAAAGTGAACCCAATACACATTAGGGTTTCATTCAAAAGCTATTCAAAAGATACATATACAAAAGCTCAATTTGGCAACCGACAAGTATGAACTTTTTCCCCAAAAGTGATCATTTTCCTGTAAGGAAAACAAATTGAACGGAGTGAGCTAAAGCTCAGTGAGTTACTACACAATAGCAGCTAAGATCACATAAGCATAACCGTTCAGTTCAAGTATGCAAATAAGAAGTAAATCAAATCAGGGAAAGGATACGGACGGCTCTCAAGAGCCCATTTCCTCGCTTATATTCTTGACCCAACCTCATTGACCCTCCGTCAATGTTAAAAGTACCAAACCGTAGACCTCACTTTACTTCCATTCCTTCCACCCAACATACCCCAACCGGGCCCGCACTCCAAGCAGTAACTTTAGGTGATACTCGAGTACACCGGAACCAAGGGTCTCATTACCACAAGATTCCCATTTCAGTCCCCGTGGCTAGTCAATTTTCACGACCAAACCCTCGCTAGCTCGATTCAAGTGACTACCAACGAGGTTGAGCTCAGTAATACAGTAAGGCCGTTGGATATTCGTCTAAACGACACCAAATCAGTTTTTCATGGAAGGAATTCAATGTCTCATATATCAATTGCAGTAATTTCAGTAAACGGTAAACAGTCATGAATGTTATCACAAGGGGTGAGGGCGGTCAAGTGCACCCTCACCTCTCTCAATTCCAATAGCCAAGTAAGCCTTCAAGGCATCAAATTCACATATACAAAGCCACATTGTAACAATTAAGTGAGTAGTATACTCACCACTCAAGAAAGTGATGTTTCATGCACCGTCGTTAAACGAACGTCGTGCACCACCGTTACCTCCTAGAACAAGCAAACAAATACAATGAGACTCGATAACGAGTCATAAAACAATGCCAATCGCAACCCCAATAGGGTTTCATATGCATAGACAAGTAGCATAGATAACCAGAAATTTCAGCAATGCACTAACTTGACCTTTACAAAAAAAACAGTTTTCGTCCTCCTTTTGCGGTAATGGCACAAAATGCGCTACGCTTATCGGATGAGGGTGTAAGACCCACCATCTCGAAGCTAAAAGACAGGGTTGCAACAATGTAGAAGGCCACTCAGTCCAAATCCTAGCACAACTAGGTCAAAAAGGCAGAATACCAAACCAGAACCGTAATTGCAGGTTTCCAAATCACACTATGCTGTAATCAGTACAACTCAGTCTATACAGGTCCAAATGCCGAAATTCCAAAGGCATATGATAGCTAGGACATCAAGCTACATTTCATCAGAAGACACCAACAACAAAATCCAAACCAATCCCAGCCAAAACAACCCATTTCAGACGCAGTTCGCGCATTCTGATCACCCAGAACAGCAACAGTAAAATTGACATATCTCACTTTACACTATTCCAAATGACCTGAAATTTTACAGGCACCTCAAACACATCAATACCTACAACTTTCATGTTTTAAGCAAAGGCCAATTCGTCCTCTAACCATATGATCCAAAACCGGATAGAAAAGGGGGTTATGAAACCCTAACTTTTCTCATTTCAATCCAAACCCAAAATTGGTTGCAATTATCAATAATTCACACCTACTAGAGTCATTACCCCTCATTACCACCATCATAAATAACCACAACATCATAATCACATTAAACCAGAAAAATCTCCAATAAATTGTAAACTTCACCATTTCATCCAAAAACAAGAAATAAACCACAAATATCATCACTTTAGCCACCACTAGGCACAAATTAAGCATCATTAGGTATAGGAGGATAGTCGATCACCACTTACCAAGCAAACAAGAGAGAGGAAGTTGTAGAACACCTTAACTTCTCCAAAAACCTTCACCAAAACACTCACTATCACCAAAGGGTGGGATTTTATGGAGTAGAATCTAATTTATGTTATTGGTTTTGGAAGATTGAACTAAATGGAAGCTTAAAAGTTGAAGAGTTTCCTTCTTCTTTGGTCTAGAGAGAGCCGGCCATGGAGGAGAAGAAATGGTGAAATTTTAGTGATTTTTGGAGATATTTAACTCAATGGTCAAAAGGTCAAAAGAGTGAATAGTATCCAAGAAAGTCCAACCAATGATACAATGACACTTGGCACCTCATTAATGCAATTTTATCTTTTCTTTTTCCTCTCACATCAATCACTTCACATCCTCTACTTATCTCTTAACACCCGATAAATTTTACACAGTATCCGAAACTTAACCTTATTGGCCGAATTTTTCCGAACTTTTCGCACTAGTGGGTCCCACGTCCATTATATACTCTTAATTTTTCAAAAACTCTCCAATACTAGAAAAATCATCTAAAAACTATAATTACTCATAAAATTTACCAGGAGAATTTTCCTAAACCAGAAAATGCAAAAATTATGCCTTTAAATGGGAAAAACCCTAAGAAAAATTATTAGGGATTTACGGATTCTCACACAGTTTGCAACCCAAAGTACCAAATCATCAATAACAAAGAGGATCAGCCAAAGAAGAATACTTGACAGGAATGGGAAGAGTTGCCATATTAGCATACCGTAATTATCCTTTGTAAAAACATGTGACTTTGCATTTCATGAGCAGTAAAGCTTGAACTAATGGAATCGAATTTTAGCAAGACAAATGCACAATAAATTTAAAAAGAAAATATACAGAAGTTCAATTGTAATTGCTTTTCTTTAATGTTTTGAAGAACAAATGATCTTGGTTTCACAATTCCCTGATCAAGTGTAGATCTCACTTTTAGTCACAAAGATAGCTCCTCCGGTAGTAAAAGTAGAGCTGTAGAAGTCCTAAGCGAAACAAATTTTGTCAAGACTGGAGATTTCACCTCAACTTGGTTCAGAACACTGACATAAGTGGAAAAAAATCCAGCCATTGGCACTTTGAAGCAAACTGTTCCATACGTTAGAAGAAAAAACAGAATCATCCACCAGAAAACAAGAAGGAAACCAAACTTAGATTACATTCATCTGATCACATTCTTCATAAATAGAAACCTAAGACCCCAGCATCCATTTTAATGGTGCCTACTCCTTCCAATATACAGCTAAGTGCGAATACTACTGCTATATTTTCTTATAGCACAAAGAACAATTTAAGATATCAGTTCACGTCAACAATTTGAAGAACTTAAAATATTAGCAGTATCTTCAAAACAATCACAGACGTGGGTGAAGCAAAGCATAACTCCTTCTGCACATTATGATCAACCAAGTCCTTCCATCTTTAAAGCTGTTTACCTGCATATACAACGTACTTGTGACTATCCCGAGAACACTACAATTGGGAGGGAGGAGGCCAAAGGCAATATATCAGAAATCTGACTTTAAAATTCTAAACCAAGAATAGTGTCTAACATCAGCATAATATTGCTATGGCGTTGTATCTTAAAATGATCCAAACAGATCATTCAATATGTGACAGAATATAAGAAAAAGGCCTTTGGAACCTTTGATTCTGCTGAGTGCTAGGGAAAGAGGTCCTTAGGGCCTTAGCTGAGATTCGATGTCCAGAAAAGGGAAAGCAAACATTTAAGCTTCAAACAACTGAGTAACTAAAAAGAAAAAACAAAAGAGAAGAATGGGAATTATAAAAGAAAAGCATTAACAATTCTGCTACAGCTTAAATATCCCATCTTATCAGCAGCAACAGTAGTTCTGTTGAAACTCAAGATTGCGTATTATATATGCAATGATATTCTCTGTCCTTTTATGTTTAGTTTATATTTTCACAAAAAAAATCCTTGCTTGACATCTAATAGACTTAAAGTAAGTTAATAAAGTAAGATTTTAACAATTTAACCAAATGAACTTTTCAGACTCTTTTTATGTGAGAAACAGAAAAATCTTCATAGTTATACTGCAATTACAGGAAGGGAGCTCTCAGAGAGAGAGAGAGAGAGAGAGAGAGAGAGAGAGAGAGAGAGAGAGAAGGTGGGAGATCTGAGACGTTTTCTTTCTCTTTTCTTATAAAACTGCTAATCCAATAAATGAAGCAAGTCAAACAATAATGTGAAGACTTAAGAGGGATTGCAGTATGGAGTCATGTCTAAGGTCCTTTTGGAGTGTGGATGCTTAGGGTCATTAAAGGGGTATTGCTCAAAATGGGCAGATGGTCTTTAAAGGTGGGTCCTGGGAAATATGTTGGTTTAGAGAGTGTTACATGATCATATATGTGAGAGTGGAGGTAGACAGAGAGGTGTGCAGGCTGCCAGAGAGGGAAAGCCATGAAGAATTCGAAGTTGTTGGGAGGAGAGGAGAAGCTGTCTGTCCGTCTAAAAGAGAAGAAGCATGTAACAAAGTGATGAAAACTGCATAAAAACTAGTATTAACTACTAACAAATTCTTCAGTGCTAAATCTGTGGTCAGACAACATAGTTTCCTCTTGTTAGCACTGGATATAAGCTCGCAATCTTTGTATTCTTACCTTAATGTAAACAGAGAGCTGCAGCAGCTTAACCAACCATCGTCCGCTTCCTCCCCCTTTGTCGTACTGAAATAAGTTATGAATCAGCAAAAGGACATCAAGCAAAATTAGAATTAAAACCTGCTACAGTATTTTCTTCCAAAAAAAAAGAGAAAAATATAGGATCAATTATCAAAGTGGAGCTCTGCACCTTGGGCTAGCTTATTAAGGGTCGAAGACCATTGCTTTGAGGACTTCTTATATGCAGCAAGAATTCGATCCATCTGTGCAATGTGTACAACACAAATTGATTAATTACAACTTTACATGGATTTCACTCAACAATAGATACCTAAACAATTTCAAAAGAACTATGATAAAAACCAACTTATGCAGTACAACCATATTATGCAGACATGAGTATGAAAATGCTAATAAAATTCTACAGCCATTTACAGGTGTTGGTCTTGTATGCAAAATACATATACCACTCATTGTATGGTAAAAGCTTCCTTCAACAAATGTTCTACCTATACAATATCCAGAATAAAGAACATAGCGAGCCAACAAGAGGTTGCTAATGAAAACTATTAAATTTTGGAGAGAATGCGTGTACAAGCACCATATATTGCAAATAGCTGATATGATAATGGAAATGCTAAACTTTCAGGACAGCTAGTTTGACCATAAGCTGATGCTTCATCCAAAGCCTAGGGAAAGAATAAAAAGATCAACACACAATTGAGTACTATAAATACTCTACAGAAATCAAAGTACTGAAAAGGTTACTCTCCTGAAGCAGTCAAACAGGTTTTCAAAGTATTTCAACTGTTGTTATTTTATCTATTTTACAAAAATAAGCATATAATAATGGCATGCATACCAAACTCCCAAGAAAAAAAAAAAGGTCTGCTTTCGCATATTTGATAATGAGTCTAAATATCAAATTATCCTAACCAAAATATATTGTTTACTAATAAGACAAGAATATTACTTACTACATTTCCACAAGAAGAGTGCATGGAGAGTAATGCTCGTTCAAGTACGTATAGATCAACTGCTTTATCTTCTGGAAGAGTTGACGTAAAGCTTAGACCAAAGTCAATTAGTACCTGGCAGAGACAATAATATTAAAAAAATTTAAAAGAATATTACAACATTTATATCCAAAAAGAAGATGAATAAACATGCTTTGGCAAATATATCATCAAAAGTCTGCAAAAGTGCCAGAAAAACACTAAACAGGATACCACTTACGAGCTGATTGGAGCCACTTTGAACTAACATGTTAGATGTTGTCAAATCACCATGTATGAGGCCACCATCATGCAGTTTTCCAATTGCATCACCAATCTGTTTTGCAATATCATCCATCCTTTCTTCAATAATACCTTGCTCTCCAAAGTCAAGAAATATCTCTTTGACCGAGGGACCTTCAACATATTCAAAAGTTAGGGAATGCAGCACAGGGTCCATGGCATAAAGCACTGGTGTAGAAACCCCAAGTCGTCTAGCTTTTGTCATGCACCTAGCCTCCTGCTTCATCAGTTACAAGAGTTAAGCAAAAAGCCATATGATTCACTAGAGCAGAAGAGAGCAGTTCCATCTAGCTATACTCACCGCATTTAAGCGTTTGAGAGTAAGTTTTGAGTCCAGGGATGGATGCCTATATTTCTTCGAAAAGCGTTCTTTTATAATAGACCTCCTACCCACAAATGTTGACTCAAATACCCTCTGCAGTAGGAAGTACGACGTTAGAAGAATGGTAAAGGAAGGAATAAGGTAGAGGCATGTTGGTGTAGTATATTAGATGCTTAGTTTTCTCTATCAAAGAACCTGAACTCAAAGGGTTCATAGCTAGCTACTCCACTTTTCATCCACTTTCACAGTTAAGTGATTTGTGCACCGAAAAATATTATGTAAACCTCATTTTAAGAAGTGACTTTGCAAATACAATATTCAGCTTTAAGATATGTCCCAAAACCTTTCTCCCCTATAGCCTGGTTTCTCAATCTTGAAGGTATATTTCCTAGGCTTCACTTTATTCTGCTTCTTCTTCCTATTACTTTGCACCTTTCTCATTCTAACCTTCAAAGCATACTTCCATTTGAAGAAACCCACATTGTAGATCAGGGCTAGTACATGACAAGCAGTAGGAGGAACCTCAGGCAGAAGGGGAAGAAGATTGGAAATAGGAGTAACTTTCAGGGTGGGCTAAACGGAGGGAAGGTTGGTAGAAAAAGAGAGGGATTCATCCTGTCTCCGGAAACCTGGGACAAAAGGGGGCACCAAGGAGTTTTTAGGGTAAGGGGGAGGGCAGAAGAAGAAGCAAGCAGTGTGAGGTGATTGTTTTATTTTATGCCATCTTTGACCCACCAATAATTACTTCGTAACAGCTATTTTTACATCTTTTACATCATTTTTTACGGTCTATTTTTGCAAAACCTGTGCTCATTCTATTTTTACATCGTTTACAGTAACCAAAGGGGTTAGTTACTGAAACCACAAGGACCTGACTGTACAGTCTGTAACCGATCTGACTTCATTTCACAGACCCCCAGAAAAGTATCTCACTTTATTCTATACCTAAACTGCACACAAGTAAATGCAGTTAACTCCCAATTAAAACCAAAATTAACACAGCAATCCAAGTTTGAACATAGCAGGTACACTTGTTTTTATTTAATTTCCATTGCACGGTACAAGAGTGTGTTAATGCATAATACCTAAATTTCATTATCCTGAGAAGCAAACAAAGTTTCAAATGCATCAGCACCATATATAGACAACAATAGGCACTCAAATACCAATAACTATGTATCCAAGAATAAAACCAATCTGCTCTATCTGAAGACAGAAAAGAGAAGTCATTAAGTAGATGAAGACTTGAGACAACAAGGCCAAGCAAAAGATATATGATCTTTGCTAATGTAGTCGTGGCAGTGAAAACAAGATGCAAGACAACTGACACAGAAATTTCAAAATAAACTACTTATCATCAGGTTCATGGAATGACTAAACTATAAGCTCTTTTTTTTTTCCTTTTTTAATCGTTAGATGAAAGAAGCATGTAGGTTATCGAGGAGGAATACAATGTTGAGGATGCCAATCTTAGTGGTCGCTTATTTTTTATCAAATAGAATAAAAAGTGGAAATTTTTTTTCACTTACAGCCTCTGCACCTTGCTTGATCAAAACCAAAGAGCTTTGTTTTGCATCTGCATCAGTCTCCATTAGGATGGAAGCCACTAGATAAAAGGTTTATCTTATATCTGCAGTGAAAATGAGGGAGTTACAACATAAGTGAAAAGTTTTAAATTAGAAAAAGCGGCAACAACTATTGAAAACTGCAACTGATATTTACTTACAAAAAACAAAATAGAAAACTGATTATGTTAAAGAGTGAACCCATTTCAACCAGGGAAAAAGTAAAATTATTTCCTGAAGGTAATAAAAAGATAAATGTCCTCTTATGAATATCAAAAGAATAGCAATAGAATTTCCATTAGCTCTAAAAGATATATCCAGCCAAGTTTAGATATTTATAGGGGGCTGCGACTCAAGGATATAGCTTAAATATGACCATTATGATTACTAGAAGTATCAATAATATTGATAATATGTAAATGCCATCAATCTGGGCAACTAATAAATAAGTAAACAACCACCATCATCACAAGATAACCAATAATGCAGGTACAAAAACTCCATCTTCATAGGACAACTTGCTTACATGCTTAAGTTTTAGGTTGTAGCCAAGGTTTTAGCTTAAAGTCACAGATTGTAGTCTCATGTTTATACTATATCAGCATCCTCTTTGTTTCGGGCTATCCTTCATCTGCAACTCACATTACCATACAATTTTGAGCTTTTGTCTTCACTCACTTATTAATTACTGGAAGACAACATAGAATGTCCCCAGTTTCATTGCAAAATACAGAGGAACAAAAAAAAAAAAGAAAAAAAAACTGAAAGCTTCTAAATTACCATAAGCAAATTACAATTCCCAAGAAATATGAAGCAAAATCTTCCAAATGTGCTCATATTATAAGTTACCAAATCTTTTTTATCTTTAAGTCACTGAGATATCCAACTGCTTGCTGGTAGACTGGTTCAATGCAACTTTTACTGCAATAAACTTGGCGACTCAAATAGGGATATCTCTAGATGTTAACTATAACGGCAAAAGGATAGAGCAATTTCCCATATCCAGTCGGGGACGACTTCACCTGACTTCTCTTATATTCATTACAACTACATAAAAATTCATTCAACTGCAATATCCCATTTTAAGTTATTTTTCATGGGGACTCTCAACTAAATAAGCATATACTTAGCTGTTTTTGATGTTTGGCTTCTATTCTCTTGAAGAGAGAGTCATGAATCTTTTACTTTATCAACTTCTGGACATAAAATTGCCAACTAAAATCACACAAATTAAAAAGGAAAAAGAATCATTTTCTCCTTTCTGACATCTTAGGTGAATTTTTACACTATCTTTACCAGGTACCTTAATTTGTTTTCATCATCAGCAGTTAAATTCAATACCTTCTGAACACGTTCAACTCTGACATGGCCTTAAAAAGAGAGCAACGCAGGAGGAGTTAAACTTCATTTCTTCCGTTTTCTATCATTCCTATTTTCAAGTTGAAAATTCGACAAAAAATGAACAGAACCCAAAAAAAAAAAAAATTCCTAGCTTTAACCCCAAAAACCACAACTTTAACCAATTACAAGTAACATTCACAAAATTCACAGAAACTTAGTACCTCAGAGGAAATTTGGACCTTTTTTGGCTGGGTAGACTTCCCAGGATAGAGGAGGAGGAGGAGGCGGCGGCGGCGGTGGCGGTGGCGGTTATATCTACTCCTAGAGCGAGGGAAAGGGAAGCCTGAGAAATAAGAGAAAAAATGGGACTGAGGTTTTTGAACGGGGCAAAAAGTAAATAAAGAAATAAATAAGGGATAATTTTACAAACCTCCCCTGAGGTTTCTGACACTTGCACTGAGACCCCTCCAGGTTTTAAAAATTTCACCTAGCTCCCCTGGCAGAGTATTGGGGTCCATCGCTGACATGCAGAGCATTGAAATGACCAATTTGTCCTTAGAGTTTCGTTTAGAGTTTGGCAGAAATATTAATTAAGAGAAGCATACTTTGGGACTGCACATGCTTTCTGTGTTTCCATCTTCTGTTCCCCTTAAAGTCCGCCGGCAGTTTAATGAACTTTTCAATACCATAGAGGAAAATTTTAGTGAGCCTCTCCATCCTGAGCTCTTGGCATGAAGGCTGGCAATACATGTCTGCACTTTCAATTATGATAGAATACTTGAATGTCGCTGAGAAACTTAGGCTCTCATTCAGTGCTTACGAAAAAATGGGAGAGAATTTTTTTTTTTTCTAAAAAATATAAGAACTGAAAACCTGATTTATAGCAGCCAAGAAACTCGATGATATTTATATTCTCACAAGGGACTACATTCTGGACAAGTCTTTTTGAAAAGATGAACCACGGTGGATTCTAAATGTGGTGTATATATCGGTGATGTGGGAGTGATGGAGTTTTACAAAATATAAATTTCTGGTTTCATGAATATATGAGCACCAAAATGTATGATGTTATGAGCACCACAATGGCCACTAAAGGCAAACATCCAAGTTGAAACAGTTTTGACAAATGATGCTATAATTATATGGCAAAGTGGATCAGCTCACGGAGATTCCAGCATCTCATTAAAACAGGCAAGATTACTTTATGCTGTAACAGTGAAATGTTGCCACGCCTCATTGATCTTCTTGTGAATATCTCATGAAAGTTTTATCAATTCTCAACTATCCGAAAAATTTTGTGTACTAGAATTGGAGTTATAAATTGGATCAGGAAAATTTAGACAAAACTTTAACAGCCAATGCCCATGATTGATATTTGACAAGAAAAGAATTAATTCTTGCAATTTAGAACCAACCATCCAAAAAAAAAAAAAACAATTCCCATTGCAGAGAGCAGGCTCTGAGATTTGTACCTGTGGTTTAGCAAACCAAATCATGGACTTGAAAGTAGACAACCTCCTAAATAGATCATCACGGACAATGAGTACATAAAAGAGCAATGAGAAGCCGTTGCTAAGAGTTATATAAAGAGAATTAACGAGGAAAGCTGAAGAAGAAGACCTGGTGGTGGTGGAAGCAGAGGAGCCGTTATTATATAGATGATTATTATCGCTATTATTAGGCTTGGATTTGGTGGTGGCGGTGGTCGGAGATTCCGGAAACAGCCTCTCTAATATTGCTTTGATTCTCTTTTGTGCCGCCATCTCTCCTTATTGCTAAATTTTTTGGCCTGAAAAAAAAAAGGCTCAAAAGAATCCGGACATAATAGAATTTACTTGGATTTTGAAGAGCTAAAAATGGTAGTAAATTGCTCCGGCGGCAGCGAGCGCCCCCAATGTGCTGAGGCCACATCCGACTGGATGGCCAAGGAGTTGGTTTCTGTCATGACTCGATGGCCAATGTGCTGAGAGCTATAATTGCAGCACAGCAAATTCACTTTGTTATCACTCCAAATCAGCAGCAAAGAATGATAATAGCTTGAATCAGAGGTAGTTAAGTTGCTTTGCTTTATATGCTATTGCTACTGAACGTGCAAAAATCTGGCCGTTGCAAAATCTGACAAATAACTGTTGCATGGCAGATATGGTGCTTACAATTTTTTTATTGCACTTACACCCCCTCAACTTTAGTAATCAGTCCAAATCATTTATTCTTCTTTCAATCTTCTACTAATACAAGGAGCAAAAGGGCAGCCATGGAATGGAATAAAAATACCTTCTCACACCTGAAAATAATATTGTAATATGATTTGGACTGCTTTGTTACCAAAAACTCAAAAGTAAGGGAGGTCAATGAAATTTTTAAAACTTGGAGAGTCTCAGTGCAAGTGTCAGAAACCTCAGGGGAGGTTTCCGAAATTAGCCCAATAAATAAATAGTTTATGTAGGCCTCGTGTATGGCCCACTCCAAGACCAAGCCATGTAGAACTTGCCACGTCAGACGAGAAATTCTCCCACGCAAAATTTCCACTGAGCCCTCAGAATTCAGCCCAGGATCGGAGGATTCTTCTTTGCGTTCAATTCAACCCTCAATACTCCAGCCATTGGATCTCTGATGGGGGCGAATGGGCGATAGCCCTAAGTTTTGAAAATTTTAGTTTATAATGTGTAAATATATGTGCAAAATAACGTTGATCTCTTTTAATTTTGTATAATTTTAATATTATGAGAGTTTATATTATATATATATATATAATTAAAATTAATATTTGATTTTTTTTAGATGTTATATATTTAAATGGATGGAAATTATTTTGAACATAGTATGTTAAGAAATTTTTGGCCTTCTTTAAAAAAAAAAAATCCTTCCACTTCAATTTAACCCGTCAATTTTCACTCCTTTTTTTTTTTGACCAAAATATCCTATGCAAGTTTTTAAATTTTTTTTGTGAGGTTTTCTGTCTCACTCTTTAAATGCAATCGAACACAATATTATTATTTTTAAAGAAATTTATAATTTTAGTATCAAATATTTGAGACATCAGTATATTGGTAGGCATAATATGTAATTAAAAGGCACTAATGGATCAAAAGTACAATAATTTGTCTTTACTTTTTTCAAATTTAGTTGGCCATCAGCATGTGCTACTGACGTGATTAAATTCTGATAACAATTTGCCAAATCAATCAATTAAACTAAATGTGCTTACAAATTAAAATATTTAGAATTAAATTTGCTTTTATCCAAATCGCTGATATTCCACATACTAAAACTGTAATTTTCTTTCTCTTTTTAAGCTGAAACCATAATCAAAGGCCATACTTTGTACTAGTACTAGTATTAGGCAATGAATACGTATAAAAAAAAATTCTAGCGAACTGAGAGATCGAAATCTGGCGAAGCCAAAGGTTAAGGTAAGAGGGGAAGAGAATCATGCTTAAATGAGGTGCAGGAACAAAATTCTAGCGTCTGAAGACTTTTGATTCTCATTGATGACGTGGCGAGTTTTTAACCGTTCGGTCTACAGGTGAGGAGTAGACCAGACGTACACAAGTATTTGCGCCCTCTATCATCACAAACCCCCCATGAAAACCCCGGCGCCCGACTCCTCGACCTCCCTCCAAAAATCACTTTACGCTTCACATCAAATTCATATAAGAGCCAAAGAGGGGAAAAAAAAGGGCTCACATCAAGAACAAAGCCCACATGACAGCGGATGAAATAGCAACAACTTCTAATTAAACAGGTTTGTCATGAATTTCCAGCAATTCGGGGAATTTAGTTTTGTCTAAGGTTGTTGGGATTTTTTGGGTCTGGCGAATTGATCAGAAGGAAAATTTGCACTGCCTTCCAGTTTATTTCTAACTTTGTATTATGGGTTTTTTTTTTTTTTTGGAGTTTGAAAGCTTTGGCTTCTATCTTCCGGTATTACTTTATCATTTAGTTTGATGCTACCGGTGCTCAAATAAATTTGGGTATCATTAAGTAGCTGTTACCGAAGATTGGAAACTGAAGTTGGGTATAATGTGTTTTTTGGGTTGTTTTTGAATTTTTTTGAGTTGTATTTTGAAATTTTTGTGGGTTGTTTTTTTAAGTTGAATATAATTTTTATTGTGTTTTTTGGGTTTTTTTTAATTGTTTGATGCTCATCTAGTACAAGTTCTCGGTGCAAAGGCAGTGGAAAAACCTGGCAAACCTACTCTGACGTCCAAAAACCTTCCCATTGCTTCTGAAGCTTCTTTTGGACAGCAGTTGAGTCTTGAAACATCGCCTCCACCGCTACCAGTAAGTCTCCCGAGCCAAAAACTTCCTCTCTTGTTACGACCTGTGGGGGCACTGGGGATTCTTATGAAATTTGTGATTTTTTGAGTATCAATTGGCTTAAGTTGGGATTTTTTTTCCTGTTAATCTGGAATTTCCAACTTGCAAAAAATGCTAAAGAAGGAAAAAAAGAAGAAGAAGAAGAAGATGTTTGTTTCCTCCTGTTTCCTCTTGAAGGGCCACTTCAGAATTGAACATTTTCTGAAATTAGTGAAGAATTTGAAACAAATAACAGTGCCTGTGTAGTCGTGCAGGATTTCACTTAAGATATCAGAAAGGAGTTTTTTTTTTTTTTTTTTTTTCATGTGATTTTCAATCCTAAAATTTAAGATACTTGTGCAAAAACTTGGCAGATACTTGAGTTTTGCTGCATCAGTGTCTTTTTCCTATGGGGAAAAGAAAAGAGGTTGATACTTGTACTAGTGATATGCTGGGTAATAATGACATTGAAGATGTCCGTTGGCTTTGTTCTTTATCTGAATCAGAACTTGTAAGCTCTTCTTTTCCCCTGTACACTATTTAATTGAATCAGCACGATTGCAATCCTTTTCTTTATGGTTCAAATGTTTATTATTTGTAACGACAGATTTTTGTTTGGTAGGATATGTTGATTGCCTTAAAAATGCTGGCTATGCGGCGAGCAAAAGTAATTGGCCATCCATCTTTGGCCAAGGAGTTTGACTTGAAAAAGCTCCGACACCTTAGTATGTCTTGCTTGTCATTTCCTTGAAATATGCATCTGCTTTTGTTACCTTTACGCTTCTTTAGATTTATGACATGAGCATGATTTCTTTTGTATTATATTTAAACCTTGTAAAAGAGCCTCTATGTATTTAGGAGGTCCATGCACCCACTTTCAAACATCATTCCTAAAGTTTATCTTCATTCTTTTAATAACTAATATAATTTACTTGCAAATGCAAGGTTGAAGTTGTAACCAGTGCATTATAGTTTTTCTAAAGCATGTGGATGTTGTTGTCTTGAATTTATGTTGTGTATGGTTGCATTTCCCATAATTATCCTCATAGACTGTTGGATAACCTTAGAGAACTGAGGATTGACTTTCTTTCACCATCATCAATACAGTTTTTCTTCAGTTCTTGGTCATAACTAACATAATTTACCTGTAAATGCAAGGTTGAACTTGTACCATGTACATTAGTTGTCGTTCTAAAGGATATCAGTAGTATTGACTTTAATGTAAGTTGTCTATTTGCTTGCATTGGCCATAACCATCCTTTTAGACTGTTGGATAATCTTAAGAAACTGAAGTTTGGAAAGTCTTCTATGCCCTTACTACTGCTTAAATGCAACACTTTTTGGTAGCATAAGAAATTAGGTAACTTGAGAACTTTAAATTAAGTAATTACTTTTGTTACTAAAAGCCTGAAATCAGTCAATATATGGAGTACATACTTTATCTTCTTTGAATCAGTATATCACAAGTCAGTGTCAAACTCCTAGATGGCATTTTCCCCCAAATTTAAGAAATATTTAGTTTGTAAAAGTATAGAGCTGTTTTCTTTTAATTATATGCCATGGTATGTATTGACTCTATTTGCTTCATACTGTTACATTATACTACATAATCCTTAATTATGTTGTTAGGATTGGATACGTGTTTGTTTGTTACTTCAATGTGCATGACCTTAAAGCTTTTGCTCTCCTGCATGCTTTTAAAACCTGACATTTGAGTATAAGGGTCCACGTCCCCAAATGTGAAGTCAATGACACCTGGGTTCATTTCTTTGTTTACCTGAATATTGATTTGATGACTTTTATTTGTATTAAGTTAAATGATGATTGCACGAGCAATTGTGTAGGTTTGACAATGATGGAGCATCTTAAAGAACAACTTGAGGATTTATCAGCCGGCCCAGACCCTGCCGAAGGTTCAAAGCTTTTAGATGAATGCAATTTATCCAGGCTTCATGTCAGTGACAGTTTCTCCTCAATGAGCATAGAAGAATTGCGGGAATACATTTGCCCTAAAAAAAGTGAAGTGCCAACTCAGGAAAAAGATAGGAGTAGCAGAGCAGCAGAAAAGTAAGGGCAAGCTGAATAGTGTTTCTGCTTGTTTTTTAATCATATGCCTGTAGCTTCTGTGAGTTTACCCCACTTCTTAACAATTATGCAATTGGACGTGTCTTTGGGTGCAGCTGACAAAAAATTATGATCAACTTGTTTTAGTAAAAGTTTATCTGCAAAACAGCTATTGTATGTGAGAAAATCCAGTGGTGACTCTTATTCTATCATCAAATGAGACCTTTGGGTTTTATGATGTATTCATACAAACATTAGCAAATTGGCAAAAAGAAATCATCATGCTAAAATTTTTGGTCGCACTTGCTGAGTAAATGATGATCATGTTTGCTATTGAAGTAGGCTTCTGTTAAACATGATATTACTCTAAGCTGGTGAAACCTTTATGACTTCCTTGTGTTATCATTATTGACAAATATAGTTTTCTTTAGTTTAGGTAAGCTCAATATTTCCCATGCTTGAATGGATTAATTTTTCTGTCACCTTTTACTGGTTTTGAATTGACACTGGTTTTCAATTAAGGGATAAAATATAATGCATTACCTAGTTGGATAAGATCAGTCCCTGTTAACACTTCTCAGCATGATGCTTGGAGCCATCTTAGAATGTTTTCCTTGCTTTGGCTCTTATTTGCTTCCTGAATTGCAGTTTGTGGATGATGTGATTACTTGCTGAAGAACCCTTACTCATATGTATTTTATTTCTTTTGTTTGTTCCATGAGTTCTGAGTTAAGGTAATTGAGGATCCTTCCTCATTTATTTGTAGAGTGAACATTTCCTGGTTAGTCAAAAACATTGGACTAGGAAAAGTTTCATTTTGGGCTGATGAACTCTTCAAAAATCGGAAATTTCCTTCATGAAAGAAAGACTTGGAAGATTGAGCTACACTGGAACCAGAAATTCTAACCGTTGCTGATATACATAGTAACCTATTTTTGCTGCCAAATCACTGCAACTAGTTGCCAGCATATCTGTCCTCTCTCTTCGATGTACATGTTTGCCTAGTCCTGCTTTCCAATCTCTGATCAATTCTAGCTGAAATTTGTGATTTGAGTTGGACTACAAATCTTCTCTACCAATGACATCAGTTGATGCTGGCACAAATCATTTACTTATATGATGGGAATAGATCAATATATTACAAATCAATATATGCTGGGATACATTTAATATTTCCCTTTCAAATTCTTATTTGTTATACATATCTATATATTCCTGTAATCAGTCTTACATTTCATATGCTAAGTCCAAAGTATGTTAATATATAGTTTTGTTACCTGTTTTCAAGCATAGCTTTGTTGTTTCCTTTTCATTCTTATTTGTTATAAATACAAAAATACATACACACACGCACATTCTCTCTCTCTCTCTCTCTTCAAATTCGTGAAGCCTATATTAAGCCAACTGGTTTTTCACTTGTACAGGTCTTGCGAGGATGAGCTTCCCACAAAAAGGCGGAGACTCGCAAAGAAATGGCTGCCAAAGTAGGACTAAACTTGTTTTACACACATATACATATGCGCGCGCGCGCACACACTCTCTCTCGCTCTAAATTCGCGAAGACCATCTTAAACTAAAAGGTGTTTCACTTGTACAGGTCTTAGAGGACTCCCACAAAAAGGCATAGAGCTGCAAAGAAAGGATCATCACAGTAGATTTGAGCTTGCTCATGTGGCCTCTTTCAAGTAAAATGGTGTTTATAGTACGGCATACCCATAGTAAAGTGTGAATTGTCCAAAAGTGCTCGCCGAATCCGCCTCCCCACCCCCTGTCTAATACTAAAGAAAGGCATGAGATTTGAAAAATGAAAGAGTGGATGAAATTTCAAGGCAAAAGTGTTGGTTTTATAGATTTACAACATAATAATTACAGAATGAATCCAACTGATGTCTTCATCCCAATTGGAGCAGCTGTGGGATAAATGCACAAAATAAATCCTACGTGCAAGAACTTGTGGAAAATTTTTTGCAAAAATTCTTGTTACGTACATTCCAATAATCATTTTAGCACTCATACCCCTTCCATCAATGCGCTCTACACTAACAAGTTTTGAAGAAAAATGCAATCCAAAATGGAACCTTAACCTTGAAGCACGAAATTGTGGGGAAGCTGATAGATTGAGAACTCATTTCTAGACCATAATAGAGGCAAAGGTCGAGAAGGGTTAAACCATCCTGCAATGGTTAATTAGTAAAATTTTGCCTCATAAAAAGGACATAAGCAACTTATATAATTCACACACAAACAATAACCAAGTCCTGTAAAGGAAAAACAACCCTTCAAGTCAGTGACATTCATGATTTCCAAGTCATTAAAGTAGACCACTTACAGATGATAAGGTAAAATTGTTCCAAGAACCCCTAAAAGGGGCTGGAGTGTATGGGATGGTTATCAATCTAGTGGCAGCATTCTGGTCAGTAAGAGCATGTGTCACTTTATTTATTCATACAGCTGCAAATTGTTTATGTGCGTCAATTGGTCAGTGGGGGGACAAAACCAGCGCAATCATTAAGAAAGAAATACGCATTATCTCATCAATTAGACCTAAATAAAGATCACCATTCAGGTGGATGATACGTCTATGAAAATCCACATAAACAAGACCAGAAAACATAACAAAATAGATAAAAGTGTACCTTCAAGATTCTCACAACTTGGTCATGCCTTGTTGCTTAGGGTCTTGTCAGCTCCCTTGATCAATAACAGCCTCACCACATCTGTTCTGCGAGACTGAATCCTGAAAGGCATTACTGAATCCTGAAAGTATCCTCATATTCTGTTGCCACAAAAAAGATGTAAAAAGAATCATAGATAAACCCCATGCCACAATGAAAATTCATTACTGAAAAACGAAAGTTTTTACTAAAATGCAAATGAACAAATAAAAAAAAAGGCATTCATGTATTTTGAATGCTTAAATTGTATTACATACTAAAATGCAATGAACAAATAAAAAATGTCTAATTGTAATTATTGATATTACATAAAAGATGTCATATTATTTTCTCGAATTTATGTTGTTTTCTTGGTTGCATTGCCCATATTCATCCTCATGTTTGATGGATAACATTAAACACTTGATGATTGGAAAGTCCTCTATACTCCTACACACTGCATAAGCCAAGCATTTTAACCAAAAGAAGCTTTAGGGGTATATCGCATTTAACCCTAAATATTATTTGTTAAGTTTGTCGTATCTCTATGAATATAATAATTACGAGTTAAATGCTTTAAATTCCATGTTGCTGTCACACCTTGTATTCCATCGGAGTCCAATCATTAACACCATAAGCATATTCATCAATAGTTCTTGCAGAAATCCAATTAATAGTCCGTTTTGGATCAATTTTGGTTTCCAATTTCCACCAATTCATAAGTTTAGAAAATGTATTAAGCAGTTAACTGTGTTTTGGATCTTGTGTCTGTTTTCTTCAGTTCTATCGCCAAGAGAAAAGCCAAGAGAAAAGGGGCGATGCCTTAACCAATTAACAGCCACAAGAGAACTTAATAGAGCTTGGCGTAATTTGAAATGCAGTTCTTTGAAAAACTTGGAAACTTGATGTTGTTAGAGTGCATGAAACTCCAGATATATGCAGCTAGTGGAGGATATGTTAATGAAGAACCTTGCATCTTTGAGGCACTAATCTTTTCTCTTGGGCATTCTCATGGCTGAGCTAAACTGTGGAAAGCGCGATAGGTTGATGATTTCCCTTGTTTCTTTGATTCCTAATTTTGAGTAAAAATCGATAAACTTGTTTGGTTTTTAGAAATTACGAGTAATTTCTCGAGTTTTTCTTTGGAAGCAGTTAACATACGTTGTTACAGAAATAGTATGCCTTCTTGGATGAACGTACCATTTGCAGTAAATGCCAGAAGGCAATTAGATTCATCAAATAACTTTTCTTAACATAGTCATGTAGGGTGAGAAAAAATTTTGAGAGAAAATTTCTTTGTGACATTGATCATTAGCTTCAATAATTGTAGAAGAAACGGAAAAGAAAAAAATTGTACCAAACAAAGATTCCATTGTTAAAACATAGCATAAAACCTTTCTCAACATATTTATTAGGTCAAGAAGCAAACTTTTCCATCATAATGATTATTGACTTCAACAGTTACAGATGGAAATGATAATCGAGGATTAACAAATCCGGATTGAACAAAAAAGACACAACTGATCGGTGTAACATGAAAAATTTTGGGGTGGAAGCAGAAGCTTTGCCAATTCATACACCAGATTCTGGTATAGTTCTAGTTGGAAGGTGGAAGCTTTCCGGCCAAGAAGGATGAGAATAAAGTGAGTGCACGAGAAGGCTGATAGCTAGGAACAAAATGTCCAGCTCCCCTCACTGTCACAAAGGTCAGGTTTTCATATTCCACTGCGTAACCACCAACCTGAGAGGACAGAAATGAAGTTAAAACCATTCATAATTATCTAAATCCAATCCGGTTTTCAGCAGGAATTGATCTAATTAAACAAATCTTAAGTATGGTCTTAAATCTTGATTTTTTCTTACCTCGCCTTGGGTGTACCAAGCATACCAAGGAGTTTTCACCGATAATCCGAGTTTGTTTAAGGCAAACTTAGTTGTTGTTACAGAACATACACTGTCTGTGTCTCCACTGCAAGTCAAAAAGTTCTAAGCCTCAATTCACAAATCACTAACACAAGGCAGATGCATAAAAAAATTCATACACTTCGTAATTTTGCTTTTGCACAAACTTGTGACATTAGTACCTATAGATCCAAACGCTAATGCCACTCTCAGTCAATTCCTTGATGGTAGGTAAAACTGTATCTGGTTCGTCATCCCAATTAAGGTGTATGTAGTCACTGTTTGAACATGCAGATTACAAGAAGGCAATTAGTCAAGTCACATAGGAAGTGTAATGTAAAAATTATGCGTCTATCAGATTTTGAATAATGCAATGCTTACTTGCAGGAATCCCATGGTCCTGGGATGACAGTGGTGTTAGCATGAAGTGACTTTTGCACTTGAGGAGTATTTAGATAAGTGTATACATAATGATCCGAGCAAGGATCGAACTCTGATGTCTACTTAATCAAAGGGGTAAGAAAACCATGTCAGAGTTGATTTGTCCATCAGGGATAACTGAAAAGGTTTCAGCGGAAGAAGTTTTCATTCCTGTTTCTTACGCATTCGTCAAGGATATATATACATACAGCCCAAACCGTGGATATCGCTACCGATAGCTACTGATCCTATTTGAATACAAGTATAGCTAAGGATAACACCTAATCAGCTAGATATCTCTTTACCAATTCAAACTGATAACCAACTCTGTTACAGAGATATACATTAACTCTGTTACAGAGATATACATTATCCCTAATACCCCCCCTCAAGTTGGAGCGTGAGGATCACGAACGCCCAATTTGCGAAGAAGAAACTCAAACTGATCTCGACCCAAAGCTTTGGTTAGAATGTCTGCTAACTGGTCGTGACTTCGAACATAAACCGTTTTGATCATACCTTTCTGTATTTCATCGCGAACAAAATGGCAATCAACTTCGATGTGTTTGGTGCGTTCATGAAAGACAGGATTGGCAGCTATATGCATCGCAGCTTGGCTATCACAAAATACTCCAGCAGATTGATCATGATGCACTCCCAAAGACAATAACAAACCCTTTAGCCATTTCAATTCACAGACCGTGGCGGCCAAGGAGCGATATTCCGCTTCAGCAGAAGAGCGAGAAACCGTATGTTGTTTCTTGGTCTTCCATGAAATCGGAGAGGGCCCAAGAAAGATGAAATAACCTGTAAGTGATCTCCGAGTTAATGGACAACCTCCCCAATCCGAATCGCAATAAGCTTTCAGTTCAAGATTGCAATCAGCGTTGAGTAAAATGCCTTGTCCTGGACTACCTTTCAAGTATCGGACTATGCGCAAGGCTGCCTCCCAATGCTCTTTCCGTGGCTGGTGCATAAATTGTGCCAAAATATGCACACCATAGGACAGCTCAGGCCGAGTTAAGCTCAAGTAAATCAAACGTCCTACCAGCCTTCGGTATTGATCAGGATCCTGCAGCAAATCACCTTTGGCTAAAGCGAGAGAATGATTCTGCTCCATAGGAAACTTCGAAGGTTTAGCACCCAATAATCCTGCTTCATTAATGATATCTAAAGCATATTTCCGTTGACACAAGAAAATCCCGTCAGCATTTCGAGCTACTTCAACGCCCAAAAAATACTTCAAAACACCTAAATCTTTCATGTGAAAACACTGGCGCAAGTATGATTTGAATGCATTGATCAAATGCGTTTTGTTTCCAGCTATAATAAGGTCATCCACGTATACTAACACAGCCAACTGGATCCCATCTCGTATCAAAGTAAACAAGGAATAATCAGACTGTGACTGAAGAAAACCATACCGTTTTAGAGCTTCAGCCAATTTTGCAAACCAACAACGCGGTGCTTGTCGTAAACCGTAAAGGGACCTTCTCAAGCGACACACCTTCCCGGGTTGGTCAGTGTGAAATCCAGGAGGTAGTTTCATATAAACCTCTTCGGCTAAGTCTCCATGGAGAAAGGCATTATGAACATCCATTTGATGAAGTCCCCATCCCTTAGCTGCTGCCACAGAGAGAAATGTGCGGACCGTAACCATTTTTGCTACTGGTGCAAAGGTTTCATTGTAGTCGATCCCTTCAACCTGGTTGTTGCCAAGAATTACCAATCGCGCCTTGTATCGTTCAATGGTCCCATCAGAATTATACTTAATTTTGTACACCCATTTGCTTCCTATTGCTTTCTTCCCTGGTGGTAAGTCAACAAGAGTCCATGTGCCATTTTGTTTGAGCGCATCAATCTCTTTTTGCATAGCTTCTCTCCATCGGACATCTTTAACCGCTTGATGATAAAATCTTGGCTCAAAATTGGTTGTGATGGCTGCCAAGAAAGCTTGATGACCTGGTGAGAACTTTGTGTAATCAACATATTGAGCTAAGTCATAAGACGTACCTGAGAATGGTGATGGATTGGCTGAACTTGCAGAGGGACTTGCACTTTGAACTGCATAAGTCACACAATCCTTCAGCCGTGTAGAGACTTTCTTGGAACGAAGGCCACGACCAAGTGCTGTCACACCTTCTACTGTCTCTACGTTCTCCATTCGAGGTTCAATTGTTACACCTCCCTGCCTTACGTTGGCATTGTCATTCGGCACACAATCTAAACGTTCATGAGTTTCACGAACATGAGCAAGCTGCTCCTTTTCCTTGTCTCTTGTCTGACCGACTACCTCTTCTTCAAGGTAATCATCTATTGAATTATCCGTACAGGTTCGAACATGATCAGGTGTGTGGTCAACTGCACATGGAAACTCATCTTCACAAAATACAACATCCCGAGACACGAAATACTTTCGTGTTTCTAAATCATACAACCGCCAACCTTTCTGTCCAAACGGATAACCCACAAAGATACACTTCCGGCTTCGAGGAGCAAATTTGTCCTTCGTACGATTCAAACTCTGTGCATAACACAAGCAACCAAATGTACGAATTGACCGATAATCAGGCAAGTGACCATATAGCATTTCATAAGGTGTTTTTCCTCCTAGTAATTGAGAAGGGGTACGATTAATCAGATATCCAGCAGTTAACACACATTCTCCCCAAAATCTGATTGGTAAGTTGGCCTGAAATCGTAAAGCTCTAGCCACATTCAGTATATGTCGATGCTTTCTTTCCACTCGTCCATTCTGTTGGGGCGTTCCCACACATGAAGTTTGATGGATTATCCCTTTAGCAGAGAAATATCCCTTCAAACTGACGAACTCACTGCCATTATCACTACGAACTATCTTAACATTCTTAACAAATTGTCGTTGAACCATAGCAACAAAATTTGGCAAAATATGGCCAACTTCAGTTTTATCTATCATCAAATATATCCACACACATCTGGAAAAATCATCAACAATCGTAAGAAAATAAGATGCATTACAAGAACTCGAGACTCGATATGGTCCCCACAAGTCACAATGAATCAATTCAAATGTTTCACTAGCTCTACTATCACTAGAACAAAATACTTCTCTCGTTTGCTTAGCTTTAAAACAAGCATCACAAGTTTCATTTGAACCTAATTGAATCTTAACCCCAGAAATTAAACCTACGACCTTTGAAGACGGGTGCCCCATTCTCCGATGCCAAAGATCACATGAATCCAACGTCCGAGTTTGAAGTGCTTGGACTGGCGTCTTCTTTTTGAAGTAATAAAGCCCCTTGCATCGTTCACCCGCTCCAATCACCATCCTCGAAGTGCGGTCCTGTATCAAACAAAGCTTATCAGTGAACAACACATTACATTTTGAGTCATCAACCAATTGTGATACTGAGATTAAATTGCAATGTAATCCCGGAGCATGAAGAACATTGTCTAATTGAATATTTTGTCCCATCCGAATCGACCCTTTTTGCAATGCCAGCACCTGTTCTCCATTAGGCAAGCCAATGGGACAGCCTAATATCTGGTTCAAGCTAGATAGATAGCTCGAATTTCCTGTCATATGTTGTGTAGCGCCAGAATCAATTATCCAGATAAAATTTTCCTTACCAGTCATCTTCTCATTACTCCCTGATTCTGAGTTGCAAGCGTTCAACAAACTCACAACTGCTGCCCATTGTTCATTTGTCAGTCCTTTAGGAGTAGCAAAATCCTTTGTTGCAGCAGTGGATTCTTCAATTACTTGAGCTGCATTAACTCGTGCCCCATTTCGTCCTCTTCCTGACATCTTGCCACGTCCTCTTCCTCCAGTCTGTCTTCCTCGACCTGAACCAGACATTTTAGGTCGATCACCCCACCAATCGGGATATCCAATCAGCTGAAAACATCCATCAGCATCATGCCCTTCGCGATTGCAGTATTTACAAACGGCACTCCTATCCTTGATTCCTGTTTTGGCCTGAACCACAAAGCTAGCCGCTTCGTTGTTAATCTCTTTTTCCCTGGAGATATTTCGAACCCTTTCTTCTTGGCACATCAAGGAATACGCCTTGCTCACACCAGGCAATGGAGTTGTGCTCAAAATGTTTGATCTCACTGTTCTATATGCATCGTCTAACCCCATCAGAAATTGGTGAAGTTTTTCTTCTTCTCGTTTCTTTGTTAATTCAGTTGCCACATTACACGTACAACCCCCACACTTGCACGTAGAGATTGCGTCATAATTCACCAGTTCTTCCCACAGTCGCTTCAATTTAGCATAGTAACTCATAAGGGAGAGTCCTTGCTGTTTGCAATTTGCTAATTCTGTCTTCAGTTGCTGTACTCGTGCACCATCAGTCACTGAGAAACATTCTTTAATGTCTTCCCACAAGTTCTTTGCAATCTCCCTGTGTGTCAAAGTAGATCGCACCGTTGGCTCAATCGTATTCATCATCCACGATATAAGCATGGAATTCACTGTCCACCAGTCTTCTAATTCATCGGAATCTTCATCTGGCTGTGCTATGGTTCCATCAATGAATCCGAATTTCTTCTTGGCCCTGAGAGCAGTTCGGATTGCTCTAGCCCATTCATCGTAATTATCCTCCTTCAACTGTACCTGGGTGATTATATTTCCAGGATTATCATTGGCATACAAGGTGTATGGCGACACTATTTTCTTTCCATCTCCTTCCATGTTTTTCCAGTTGACAGAAGGTTCTTGCTCTGATACCATGAAAAGGTTTCAGCGGAAGAAGTTTTCATTCCTGTTTCTTACGCATTCGTCAAGGATATATATACATACAGCCCAAACCGTGGATATCGCTACCGATAGCTACTGATCCTATTTGAATACAAGTATAGCTAAGGATAACACCTAATCAGCTAGATATCTCTTTACCAATTCAAACTGATAACCAACTCTGTTACAGAGATATACATTAACTCTGTTACAGAGATATACATTATCCCTAATAATAACGAAAACCAAGTCAATGGATTTTACAATCGATAACGAAATCTTACCGTAGTAGGAGTATTTGAAGAAGAAGAACACAAGGGAGCATAGATATTGTAATAATCAATATTGCCTATAGCTGAATCTGCTTGGTCCTCGTTTGTCTGACAAGCATCTGATGTATTTCCTGAAGAAAAATTGCAATTGGAAAATATACCCTGATGAATTTCATCAGATATCAGAGCATGGGTCCAGTAATAATCATAAGTCCCACTGCCTTGTGTTTCAATATCAACGTATGGATTCCCAATCTGAAAATCATGGACGATATTTAACCACCATTCGGTGTGAAAAGAAGCCCGTCAAACTGTTGAAAGTTCAAGAAAGAAAAAACTTACAGCAATTCCTTTCAAGTTAATGACAGTTTGGTTCGTTATCTCATTGTTATGGAGAATCAGTTGAGCAAGCTGAGGCACGTAATGACCAGCATAGCTTTCTCCAGTTATCAAGAAGTCTCTGGTTTTGTACTCAGGGAACCTTTCCAGCCAGTTGACTAGAAATGTATAGGAATCTGCTGCAGTTTTTGTATCTCCGGTAATGTAATCTGAGGATGTGTTGGAGTAAGAAAATCCAACACCAGCTGGAGATTCCAAGAAGAGTACGTTTGCCACTACATTGGACAACACAAAACTGGCAGAGTTAATTGTGAATTCATCAAAATTTTGATGACGATTACTCCAATTAATTGATCAAATTTTTACCAGTGTTCCAGGCATATGGATTAAGCCAGAGGGTGCTTCCATCTTTATTGACTCGGAAAGGTCCCAATTCAGTCATTGCTCCAGCTCCAATTGAGGAGCATCCAGGTCCTGTTTTCGGTTACAGACTTTTGTCACCTTAACTACTACTCTTCAAACAATAGCCTCTCTACAGAATGCTAATCACAAAATTTCAAATAGAAATACGTACCTCCATTTAGCCACAAAACCAGAGGCTTGGCCGAAGAGTTTTGGGATTCGGCAAAATAGTAAAAGAGAGCTCGACCAGCTTTAGGATCAACTGTGACATACCCTGAATACTGATCAAAATTTACTGCATTTGGCTGTCCTGGCAATGTTGTGATCCTGTCAGCTTCCTTCAACCCTTCTTGAGGGCCAACATAAACTGGCGAATACTCATTTCCCAATTCCTCAGTCACATAATTCACTGATCTTTTCGAGCTTCTTCGAGCCTTGAGGTGCTTCAAAAGAGGGTCATGCTTTTTTCCTGCAAAACATTGCACAGATGCCACTAGGCATACAAAAATGAGAAGAGGTAACACTAATGCACCTTTCATCCTTTAGGTGTAAAATTAGAATCCTGATATTTTTCACCAATGCAATTAATGTTTGTGTTTTATAGGTAGCTCTGAACAAGAAATGTCGAATTTATCGTCCTCCTTTCTTCTTGTTCTTGTCACATTCACAATCATGTGGCATTTCCAAGGTTTGTTTTCATCGCAAAAAAACTGTCTCATTCCATTAGTGTAACTTTATTTGATTTTAAATATGTCGACCCAAGAAAGGTTATTGACATCTACAGAAGAGATTACTAAAAAAGAAGATCATGACATTGAAGGTGTCAACTAGGCAGACAATTACGATGAATCGATCTATCCCACACGAATTTGGAGCTCAATAATTCCCAAACGAATTTGAAGCCAGACGAATTTTGGCTTTATTATTATTTTTTAATTTTTTCGAATAGTAGAACAAAAGATGGTTTTTCATTTATTGAACACCAGAAATTGTTACTAACTATTTATTCTCTATTTCAAACCCTAAACTTTTTATTTGGCCAAAAAAAACACATTGTTTTACTACTAAAATGATCACTCTGGCCATATAAAAATATTTAATAACCAAAACAGAAAATTTCAAACAGTGTTGTGACTATTTTTGCTATTTTCTCTGCTTGAAAATAGAAGAATTTTTTTTTAAAAAATAAGTTAAATACAAAACTTGGCTTCTCATTAGTCCCTAGCATAACTTTTGTTTAAGTAAAAAAAGAAATTCTTTTTGTAAGATTAGCCTCTTGTAGAAGTCATTATGATCCACATAATTGATTTTAAAGTAGTTGATATTCTGATTAATTAATTAACATTGTGTCAATAATAAATTAGTATCTCCTATTTAATAATGATTGATTGATATTTTCTACTAATTGATATCTTATTCAATCATTTAAGCAATCAAATCAATTAATTAGTTAGAAACTATTATTTTGAGTTATGAATTATGACAAGATTTTCTCGACGGAAGGAAACCATAGAGATTTTGGTAGTAAGGGTCCTTAGTTTAGCCTATAAATAATCTTTGGTACTCTATTAATTAGCACTACACTCTCTGGTTAAGCATAGATTAGAAGATTCTTATTCTAAATTCTCTTTTGCTTATCTCTTCTTCTACAAATTTTCTTTGTTAGTATAGAGAAGAAGAAAGTAAGAAGTTCAGGAGCGATATGGATTTAAGTTCTACCTGACAACAATGGCTGGAGATAAATTATTTAAATTTTCGCTATTTAGTACAAGTTGTTCGTACTTATTTGTTTAACATGTGGATGTGGTATCAGGGTCACCCTCCAGCTATATGTTGTTTAACATATAATTTTATGGTTTATTGACAATCTGATAAAAGTTGCATAGATTCATAGAATATTAGATAAATCAAATCTAATTTGGCATGAGATCTATGTTTCTATTATTTCAATGATTGAGAATTAATGACTAATCCCATGTATATGTATCATTCTTGTGATGATTTATTTGGCCATGCAATTTATTCGGGTTTGTTTAATCCAGTATGACTTGCTAATGATTTGAATATTTCTTGGACTCACATATTCTTAGTTGTGGATGTTATATGTATCGATACACATCATGATTATTGTTATCAACGTACTTTAACAATCTCAGAAACATATAATTGGACTTTGGCCATCCAATATGTAGTTATTTACATCTCACTTTTTGGTTGAAATGAGTATTCATCAAGACAACTTGGTATGATTAATTTATATGATTGAGTGCATACATGTATAGTTAGTATGACATTTGATCAACAAAATCATTATGTAACATTCGCATGCTCATACATGTATATGACAACATAACTATTTATGTCTTGTATGAATTATGATTAATATACTTATGCTTTTTGACTTTGCATCATATATACTAAAATATCATAAAGGTTGAACTTTGCTTTTGGGGCACTTTATGTTTATATGAGTTCTATTTAAGCAACTCCATGCCTCTTGAAATTGTGATTAATAATTGTCATCAGTAGTTTGTTTATTTGCTGCACTTTTGTCTAATTATTTAAAAATATAAATTGCAACATCTTTCAACTTTTAATTTTTGTCAATTATAAATTATTTAGATATTATCACAAAGATCTTTGCATCTTGTACTTAAAAGTGGCCACAACATCTTACATACTTGATATTTAGAATTTTAATCACATAAATGTTAAGCGATTAAATGAATAACATCTAATTAAGTAAATAATTAATTTGTTAAAATTTATCACTTAGCCCACAAGAAAGTGGTCGTTTTAATAAGATTAATTGAAATAAGATGGTAAATTTAACATTTTGTTAAGATATTTTCCTGGACTCATGGGTATGAAAAATTTTTATTTTTATAGTTTTAATTTACTAGTTTTATTATAAAGAAAGTAAATTCAATACATGTTTGGTACACTCTACCACGCGAAGATTTGAATTTATTATTTGAGTTAACATTGGTTAATTCAACCTTTATGTCTTAAATTCATAGCAACAATATATGTTTATTCTTGGATATTGCAATTTTTTTACTACTACTGTTTTTAATGATTCATCTCATATTCCAATGCTATTCGATAAAAACTACACCGAATGGAAGGACAAGATTCTTCTAACTTTGGGGTGCATAGATCTTGATTTGGCGTTTCATGAGAATGAACCACCCATTCCCATGAATCCTAGTTCGTCAAATGAAAAAGTTACTTATGAGCGGTGAGAGCCAAAGCATATCAGTCAAAGCATTAAGGGTTCAATCACTGATTGTGGTCGAGTCAAAACTTATATGAATGCAATTGATGAACAATTTGTAAGTTTTGACAAGGTTTTGGCTAGCACCCTTATAAAGAAATTTGCAACCATGACACTTGATAAAAGCAAGAGTGTTTGCAAGCACATTATGGAAATGCGAGACATTGTTGCTGTTGATCTTGATCCCTATCTTTTGATGTTTACAAAACAAATGGATGATACTAATATTTTTTCAAGATATACTTTCAGTTTTGAAGTTATTTGATTCCATGAACAAGTGCAATTGAAAGGGGACAAAGTATGCTGAAGCTGTCGGACGCTCAAAAAGTCAGGATCGGACGTCCGATAATCGTTGCGTCACTTCGGACGCAGAAAATCAACCTACCGGACGTCCGAAAGAATTGAAGAAAATTTTTCAGTTTTACATCATACCTTCGGATACAGAAAACAAACCTACCGGACGTCCGAAAGAATTGAAGAAAATTTCTCAAACTCACTGCCTGTTGTCGGACGCATAAAACAGGGCTATCGGACGTCCGACACTACCAACGGCTAGTTGACTGTTCAGCAACTTTCTATCCGTTGGAAGCATTAATGAGGCACTTTCTTGCTCCTATATAAATAGTGGTTGGTCAGACACTTCAAACAACTTTGGCACACTGAAAATACAAAAGATCTAGAGAGATTTTAGTAAGAAAATACTCTTCAAAAAAGATTTGTAATCTTAGTGGTGTGAGGTTCATTGTAAGCTTTTCATTTGTGAGTGAATACTTCATGAGTGTAGCTCTGTGAGGGTTGTCCTGAGGGATAGTAAAACGTCTTGACTTGACCGAGTGGAGTTCGGGGCAAGGAGGAGGTGAACCTTCCTTTGTACACAAGAGTGATTGTAATTCATCAACTTGAAGAAGTTTGGTTGAATTAATCTACAAGCTCAAGAGGAGCTGTGTGGTTAATTGGTTTGTAATTCCTTCCTTTTTATTTACTTACTGTTACGTTTATGATCTTTGCATTGTTTGTCTCTTGGTTGTTTTCGATCCTTATAGTTGCTAAACTGAAGTCCCTTAAAGTTGAGATTTTTGAGTTATTCCTTGTGCATTTCATTCTCAACTCTTTTCCATTGGAATATGCTCTGTTTAAGATCTCTTATAATACAACATAAAGAAAAACGGTCAATTAATGAATTCTTGACCATGTGTGTTCACATGGAGAAGAGATTGAAACATGAGA
Source organism: Coffea arabica (assembly GCF_036785885.1). NCBI lineage: Eukaryota > Viridiplantae > Streptophyta > Magnoliopsida > Gentianales > Rubiaceae > Coffea > Coffea arabica. Next base: position 44,615,938 of record NC_092310.1, on the reverse strand, counting down.
CAAGTGTTCATCTTGTGACTCACGGTAAAGGAAAAGCAAAGAAAGGAAGAGTGTTCCTATAAAATGAGATGGCAAAAAAGACAAATGCTATTTTTGCAAGAAGAAAGGGCACTGGAAGAAAAATTGCCTCAAATACAAGAAGTGACTTGAAAATAAAGCTAATCTCAGCTTTGTGTGTTATGAATCTAACTTCGCTAAATTTTTTATAATACTTGGTGGATTGATTGCTAAAATTCACATGTTCAATACCAAGCAGGGCTTTCTGAACCTAAGGAAGTTGTTAGAAAGTGAACAAAGCATCTATTCTAAAAACTGGATGTGCTCAACTGTTGAAGGCGTGGGGATCTATAGACTTATTTTAAAAATTGATTTTCAATTAGATATTGAAAATACCTTCTATGTTCCATACTTTTCTAGAAATTTTATTTCTTTTCTAGATTATTTATTATTGGATATGATTTCAATTCTCATCTTTCAACCATGAATCTTTTGAAAAATAATAAAGTTATTGATTCTGCCAATTTAGATGGAATTTTATACTTGAGTTAATCCTCACCTCTCTCTCCCTCCCTTCCCCTCCTCCCTCTTCTCTCTCGCCTCCTCCTTCTTCCCCTCACCCTTCCTCTCCCCTAATCTGGTCACACATCTAGTCGCGAAAGGAAAAGGGGAAGGGGAAGGGAGGGGGGAGAGTAGAAGGAGAAGGGAAGAGGAGAGGGAGAGAGGGAGGAGGTGAAGGGAAGAGAGGAGAGAGAGGGAGGAGAAAGAAGAGAGAGAAAAAAAGAAAAAATGACTCGTTGACCAGAACTAGCCGGTGATGGAGGTGCTATATTGTGGTGGGGTGAGGAAGAAGAAGAAAAAAGAAGAAAAATTTTTTGTGTGTTTTTGGGTATTTTAAGGTGTGTATTTTAAAAAATTTTGAGAAAATTTTTTATCTTACTATAGTTAAAGTTGTTAAAAAATTTTGTAGAAGAAAATTTTGGCAAAAAACTTGCTTGCCAAACAAGCCCTTCTTTTCAATTGATATGTGTATACATATTGAGGATTTTTTTTTCTTTTTTCTCGTACACACTCCATCAAGGGTATCAAAATCCCCTATTAGTGAGTTCACACATACATCATGAAAAATTATTAGTTTTTCAACGCTAATAGTAGAATCTATGGCGTATAGTGCTGAAATTGATAAATCAAGGGCATTTTGCCAACCCCAAAAAAGTTTTAAAAAGTATTTTGCAATCAATACTAAATACCATTGTTCAGGGAATATTGTTTGTTTCTACATTTTTTTTTTCAATATTTTGTTCTCTTCCGAATTACACGCTTTCTTTCTTGTTGTAATGCTCCCTGTCTCATAATTGAAAAGCATGCAAATATTGATTAATAGATAATATCTTGGGCAATGAATTACTAATAATCAGTGTTTTGAAACTTAGATTAGTCTAGGGCTGCAAACGAGTCGAGTCGAGTCGAGTTTTGAGCTAATCGAGGCGAGTCTCGACTAAATTTTACCAAACTCGAGCTCGAGCTCGACGAGCTGGCAATTTTTGAGCTCGAGCTTGACTCGAATCAAGTCGAGCCGAGCTCGAGCTCGAAAAAAATAAAAAAAATTTATTTTATTTTTTTAAAAAATAAATAAAATAATATTTTTTTCTGAATAAATAATAAAATATTAAGGATATATATGTAATTTCACTATGAAAGTAAAAAATAAAAAAATATATATAATATACGTAATTTTATTATTAAATAAAAAAAAAATATATATATATACTCAAGCTCGCGAGCTAACGAGTTTAATATTCTGAGCTTGAGTTCGAACTCGAGTTCGATTCGTTTGGCTCGAGCCGCTCGCGAGCGGCTCGCGAGTTTGCAACCCTAGATTAGTCAATGACACGACAGAACTCAAGAATTGAGACTCAATGGGCTTAACGGGTTTGGAATTGAAGAATCGGATGATGTCATACATATATATTGATTGAATACCTATAAAAATGTATCTTATGATATTTTTAAACTTAAAATCAAAATTATTGTTTATAACTAAATTATTTTTTATTTATTTTAACTTGTTATAAGTAGGATTTAATATTTGAAGAGAGGGTAGGCAGATTTGAACCTAAGATCTTTAATTTTTGAATTTTCATTCCTCAACCTTAACCTCTTAACCAAAGCGTTCTTGATTTATAATTAAAGTGATAAGACCTATTTGATAAAATATACAAAATAAGACTGCAACTGAGACTAAAAACAATTCAAAAGAGCATTTGTAAATGTCAAAATTATCTGAAGATAAAAAATAATTACTATAAAGTTATGATTATTGATAACTCCATTATTTGCAGATATTTATGTTATGATTTTCTTAAGTTTTATTATGGATTCATCAAATTATGAGTGTATTTTCGATGGTTTTCAGGAAAATTAGTTGGAGGTTTGAATTGAAAAGATGTGGAGGAAAATCAAGAATATTGTGCTGGAAGTTATTAGAGATATATTTTGAGATATCTTTGAAGCAATTATCAGGGAAATATGGTTGAATTTGGAAAATCTTATCTGTGACAGCCCCACCTATCCTTAGGGCGAACCCTAGGGTATCAGCGGGCTGCCTGCCCAACTCTCGCCGGGGCTCGGTCGATCCAAGAACTACCAACTCAAATAAAATTGATGAATTACCTCCCAAGCAAAGGAGTATAACCCTAATTGAAACATAATCACAACGCCAACTATCCAAAACTTAGTATATGTAGTTAAATGTCAACTTACCACTCCACACTTAATTTATATAGCATAAGCCGAACTTTTGAATTCAAACTTACAAGTCTTCTCCAACAAAAGATACAAATCTCAAAATACAAGTTTAAAGTAAAATAAAGCTAAGAAAACTCTTGATCAAGTCCATTCTCGATCTGTTAAGAAAAACAAAGGGAATGGGGTGAGCTAAAACCCAGTGAGGTTCCAATAAACAAGTAAGCACATAGTCAAACAAGGGCATAATATAATCAAGTAGAGATCATAATATAATCAAGTAGAGACCATGCAGTATGATAGCAATTTAATCACAGTTCAATTCAAGGATACGGGTGGCTTTCAAAAGCCAAAACCACTTGAGCATGATCACAAATGCATCCGTTGACTCTCCGTCAACATTTGTATTCATAGAATATAAAATTCGTAGAACACCACTTTCACCGATCTCCGTCCACCAGTCAACCACCTACCAGGCCGATTCAATCAACTAGCCCTAGATTGGACTTATAGTTCTAGATATTTCATCCCTGGCGGTGCTGGACAACACAATAGGCTAGCACAATGGCTATACCCCACCAGAGAGCCTCGATTTAGGATTTCGTCCCTGGTGGCGCTGGACAACACAACAGATTAGCACAACAGTTATACCCCGCCAGAGGGCCTCAATTCAAGATTTCGTCCCTGGCGGTGCTGAACAACACAACAGGCTAGCACAACAACGGCTATGCCTCACCAGAGGACCTCAATTCACATGCACATAAACATGCAAGTCCGCATACAGGATCAACTAATTCAAGTTCATATAGTAAACCAGTTACACAGGCCAGAGAACGAGTGTGATAAAGTACACCCTCGTCTCGTATAGAATAAACAAGAGTCACAGGTAAACAAGTCACGGATTGCAAATACAGATAAATCAGGTTAAGCACAAATCATTGGAGTGGAACACTCACCTAACAAGCAATGCAGTAGTCAAACGTCAAGTATCTCGATTACGGCCACCTTCGTTTCCCAATCCTTGGGCAACGAGTGAAATCGTTAACAAATTAGGTTCATTTCTCACTCAATTGTAGGCTCATTAAGTGATCAAGTGAGTAGTTAAAGCTACTCAATTAATCATGCAAATGAAGTCCAAATTACAGTAAAAGTGCATGATCAAACAAGTTTGGTAGGTGCATGAAAGTTTGGCAAAAGAAAAGTTTCATTCAAGCTCAAAAGGTTCTTCATGGGTAAAACAGTCGCGCCTGCGTAGTTTTGAAAAAACGGCTATATCTCATTGTAGGAAGGTCGGAATTAGATGTCGTCGGTGGCGTTGGAAACTAGACTCAAAGGGCTTTTCAACGGTACCAAATTCACATTCTAGTTCGTCTCCTATTAGTACCAGTAGCTCAGACAATTTGGCTGATTTTCCAATTCTGGATCAGCCCTAACCTCAAGCAAAACTACATTAGTTCTTGGTGCTGTCTTCATTTGTTCTGATTCAAATTCACCCAAATCAGTCCTCTAATGTTCATATACAGGGATTCAAGTCACCCAGTACCATTGGAGCTCAAAATGCAATACATCAACATGATTAAGAATGACCATAGCACTCTAGTTATCAAGAGAAACCAAAACAGTCCACTAGTGATCCAACTAACCACTTTACTTGCTTAAATTTCATTCCAACTCACACATGAGTTTAACCAATGGCTAGCCAAGTTTCTTAAGCATGATTAAGGTGCAAATGAACCACAAAAATCAAAGAAAAACCCCTCCTTCCAATACCTGTCAGCCAAGGAAAAAGAAAAGAGTCCACAAGTTCACATATTTATCAATCCTTCATCCTCCCATGATTTTCACTCAAACAACATATCAAGTGTTAAATCTACCTCAAAAGGGGTTTAAAACATGTTAACACTTCATAAACAACCATGAACAAAGTTTAAACATTTCATCAAACACATGGTAGGCATACTAACTAACCTAACTACTACTTGTTGAATTCAAGAGATTAATCCCAAATCTCATCCAAAACAACTTGTAGTTTGCCTTTAAAACTTAAGGTACATGATATAACACCATAAAACTATAATTTAAAGATTATTTACCTCTCTTGTAAGAAGCTTGAACCACCAAAACAATCCACCAAAATGAAAGCTTCAAGCTTGAAACAAACTCTAGGGTTGGAGGAGATTCACTCTACTGACTCAAACTCTTTTTCTTTTGGTTTTAGCTCTTGATCAAACTAGGGATAGAAAGCAAAAACAATGGAGTTTTCTCTCTTTTTTGAGAAGCTTCAAGAATTCAGCCAACCTAAGAAATAATAGAGCCAAGAATGGTTTAAATTTCCTCTAACCTTTGGTCAAACAAAATGCATGGCTAGGATTTGGCCATTTGGCCCAATTCTTGTCCATTTCTTTTTTAATTTTTGATTAATGATGTTTCAACTCTTCCAAATGTTCGAACACCTATTTAACACCTCTAAACTATCATATAAATTCCCAACCACAATAAAAGAATATTTGGTGAAAATGCAAGTGGTGAATTAAACTAAAACCAACTCAAAGAAATGTTTTAATTAAAGTAGAGGAAATGAAATGCAATACAAGGGAATTATTGCAACAAATGTAGAATATAATGCAAGGGCAAGTAATAAGTGGTTTAAATCTTAAGACAAGGTATGTAGTTTAGTGAAATTGTATTTTAAAGTGAGGGTCCTCACACTCTCTCCCCCTAAAGAATTTCGTCCTCGAAATTCTCAACTTGATTATTGTATAGCTTAGCATATTTTACGTGAATGTCCTCTTGAACTCTCTCGAATCCTGTGGTCACATAATATAGTAAAAGACTAGCAATACAAAGCCATATTATGAAGAAATTGAGGTTCCAAAACTTTATTTAGAATATACATCAATTTAAAGTTTTATACCCGTATAACCTATCAAAATATAATACTTGCTTGTTCCAATCAAGGAGTAATCCTCATGTACTTACTAATCAATGTTGCCAGAGTCACTTAGATTACAAGAGTGTCACTTATAGTCAAACGTTTGGAGAAATTAGAAAAGACGTTCAAAATACAAAGTTGGAAGTTGTCCGACCTAAAATGATTTGAAGAAACTCGTTTCCTTTCATTTAAGCTCAATTCCACTCATTAACTAACCTCAAAATAGTTTATGAACTGTAATCCTAAAGTTGGAAAAGAAAGTACGAACAGTCCTAGGAAAACAGAAATTTTCTAGCTTTGCGCGATACCATTTTAAAAATCATATCTCAAGTTTCTTAAATCCAAAATTTATAAACTTTATACCGACAGAAAATAGATTCAAAGGATTACAACTTTCTAGAAAGCACCATTGTAAGATCCTATCCACAAGTCAGTCAAATTTCAACCTAAATTTTCTGTTTCACCCAGTAAAAGACAGAACAGGTATGCAATTTCAGTCAATTTTTGCAAAATCAGAGATATTCATAGAAATTGAGAACAATGCTGAAATTTTCACAGTTGATAGTATTCTGAATCTAGTTTCAAATACAACAAACTGAACTCAATTTTTTTTATTAAGATATAACAGGTGTCCTAAAACTGCTCAAGGTTTCCTGCGGACAAATTTTTAGCGGCACTTCATTTGTATTTACTAATTTTTTTCAGCCAATTCAAGGCCACATTCTTCCCACAAAATAGTTTCAACTCAAGCATATACATACCAAGCTAACAATTCACTAAACCAAGCATATAACTGTTACCTACTCAAGTTAGAAAATGAAACCCTGAGCTGAAATTCCTACTCACAAGTTGGAATTTTCTTTAGGCAAGTCAAACTAGTATATAAAGCTAGATATTTCGCATAGCAAAGCTATCAGACCATGGCCAACACTTAAGCATGATGTGTGGGTAGAAAATTCACCATAAAACTGAAAGTTACCACAACACTACTTCAACCCCTGAAATTTTCCCATAAAACTACCAAAATTACAACCTTAATCGACTAGTTTACATATATTGGGAGTAGAGGAAAGTTGCTAGCGAAATTTACCTTGTAACCTCAAAAAAGATGGCAACTTAGGGCTTCTTCCTCCAAAATCACTCCACCAATACCTTGAAATCTATCTTAGTTAGCATTTCTATGGAGTAGTTTGCAAATTGGTTGGTTGAAACTCAAGATTCAAACACAAAATTGAGGTTAGAGTTGAAGGTCTCTCTTTGGCTTTTCTTCTCCCTTTGTTCGGCCGATCAAGAGGAAAAATGAAGACAATTCGGTCAAATTTTTGATTTAGTCAAGGTGAAGAATGTAACACAGATTTTAATCTCGATAAAAGAAGAGTTAAAACTTGGTTACTATTCTTGCTAGCTCTTAAACCTATACGATGTACATTGAATAATTTATTTCTTTTGAACGACAAACGAAAGATCTTCATTTAACTTAAAGACTGAATTATAGCAATAAACTCATGGACAAGGATCCAATACTGCCCAACCACCAATATTTAATAGCACTTATTAAAATAGCAGGTACCAAGTCCACTGTTCCTAACGGGAATAGAGCTTACTATATAAAATTTCACTACGCAGAGTCCAATGATCACAACTATTTCAGGCAAGACCTCACTAAGGACTAACTTGACTATGAATGTCTTGCGATGCTATTCGACTAGGCAAATGCACTAATTCAAACTTATTCCGTACCACTTCTTGAATTTCTTCGCATTTCTTTTTCAATTCTATGTTCTGGTGCAGTAGTTCAATTTTCTCGAAGAATTTTTGTTCCAATCGTCCTTCCCAGTGCTCAGTTAATCTCTTTTAGAACTCTATTTCCTTTCAAATAATCTCTATTTTTTTATGCAGATCAGTCAAATTTGTTATCTCGCCGATTCACTTAACTCGATGATAGCTTGCCAGGCAAATCAAAGGAATAAAATAAGTAACTAATTACGATGGGAAACTCTAGTCATATAACTTTTAAATCCATTCACTTCCAACCCAATCACGAGGAATTAAATTTATCTATTCTTAAATGAGATAGACAAGAAAGTAGAATACAGGTAGAGCAATATCTGAAAATACTATGGCACTTGGGGTTTTAACACAAGGAGTATTCTTACCACTTATGTACATAATGAAATTCTAAAGTATACTTCGTATCTCAAAAGTTGCACACCCCATCTCAAGCTTTTGGATACAGGTATAAACCCAATTCTTTTCCTTAAACCCCCATACATAATTCCAAAACTCTCAATCTCGACACGGTAATAATCAAGCCAAGTCCATACTTTGATATTAGTGGATAGGTGTCAAGGAAATATAGGTAAGGGTAGTTTGTCGAGAGCCAAGCTACAGGTATCAGATATCACGAGAGAGGTGGAAATACCTATATAGTTGCAGTTAATACCGCCTCCCAATCCAGTAAACATTTATCAAATCCCCACAATTATAGGAGAAGAAAATAGGTCTTCAGTTCAAATTTCTCGACGTAAACTACAATCTATCTACGGTCTATTGAAACCCTAACCAGACTATGACTAGATTAGTCCATAATAACCTTCCAAGATCCGTTCCCTCAATCAGTCCAATTACTAGGTCAACTGTTAGAGTCTTCCGCGCGTTGATTTTTGCCAACAAAACTTATCTCAAGTGCAATCAAGATACAGACCCTTATTCTAGTGCTCTCTATTTTTTGGGTACTCAAGTATAAGAATCCACAATAAGATAATTCACAATTCAAGCCGACCGGTCCCAAAAGTAAATCACCCACATTAGAGATTCCTACCTGATATACATATCTATTTTTCCCAAGTACCATGATAAAGGGTTTACGCTTATAACAGTCATGATTCATAGCTTATACCTAAGAAGGGCACCTAGTCCTTTCTACTTACTCACATAATCGGAACAATAACACCACTCGACCCCAAACCCACTCCGCGCAGGGACCACGCGAAGCAGTAAAAATATCTTCCATTCTTTCAAACAAGTTCTCGGCAGCTTCGGGGTCTGGTCCTCTAAGAAATTTAGGAGGAGCGAATTTTTGGAGCTGTTCTAGGGCCCTATATTCACCTACATCAGGGTCCCTTTGTTGGTTACCAAGTACTTGACCTTGCTGGTCAACCAAACGGGCCAGTAAATCAGTCATACGATTGATAACTATAACTACCTGGTCCCTTTCTTCACCTCTGGCTCCCTGGTCTTGGTTTGCCATAGAACCTTGCTCCTCCTCTTGGTTCTGGGCCTGCCTAGATCCAGGCCAATGGCCCCGACCACGTTGTCGTCTAGCCTCCATTATTACTCACTGGTTTAGACCCAAGTATTATAACTAACGGGGTAAGCAAGTATAGGTATATACCAGATACTGATTCATATTTAAAAGTCAAATAAAAATGAAATCGGAGTCACGATAAACAAGTAAAAATGCAAAGCAGTTAAACACCAATGCCGAATTAAAGTGAAAGTCAAAGTCAAAATCAACGTCAAAGTCAAAGTCAGAGTCACAGTATTATACATTCAAAGGCTCATAGCAGTTGTTTACAAGATAGCGAGACCAAAAGTATCAAGTACTAGTCTCAAAAGCACAGATACAGTCATACAGTCATATCAATCGAAACCCTAGTGTAAGTAGTAAAAAAAAAGCTGTACAACCACCGAGTCACCAAATCCCCTATACTTTCTATGTACAGTAGTCAATATGTTCCACAATAGTAACCTAATAGTGAAGGCCTAATCCGCAGCGGGATTGGCTGACCCCTCGCTCTGGGCGGGTTCAACTCCTGTGTCATCTCCAATGTGAGAAGTCTCATCGCTCACTTCTCCCATTAGATCATCACAAATATTCAGAATGAACTCTACTCTATTCCTCACTTTCTTGGCCCTCTTGACCATGCGCTCTTGAGTTTCTCCAAGCTACGCGCACAGGTCATCAACTCTTTCTCGGTCCTTGCTCACATCATACTCAAACTCGTTAATCCGCTCGGCTTGCGTTTTAATAGTTTCCTTTCGGTAATTCACTTCAACCCCAAACCTAGTATTGTCCTCGCTAGGACCTTTCGCTCGTTCACTATAGCCAGAACAATTTCATTAGGATAAGTGTAAATCTGCCGACGCTCGCAACACCTATAGCGGTCAGATAGGGTCCAATAGGCTCTAACTCCTCCGGGTCTGATCTGGTATCTAATCATCGGTAAGTCCTCACGGGAAGTCTCGCCAATCGGTCTATCACTGGGGCTACTAGATCCGTCCATCCTACACAAAGTATAGATAAACTTAAGTACTCTTAAGGGAAATAATCAAATATAATCCACAAGTCAAAAATTTCTAACTCGCCCAGGCCAATTCAAACTTAGGCTTTGATACCACCTGTAATAGCCCCACCTCTCCCTAGGGCGAACCCTGGGGTATCAGCGGACTGCTTGCCCAACTCTTGCCGGAGCTCGGTCGATCAAAGAACTACTAACTCAAATAAAATTGATAAATTACCTCCCAAACAAGGGGGTGTAACCCTAATTGAAACATAATCACAACGCCAACTATCCAAAGCTTAGTATATGTAACTAAATGTCAACTTACCACTCCACACTTCAATGTCAACTTACCACTCCACACTTAATGCAAATGAGGTCCAAATTACTGTAAAAATGCATGAGAAAACAAGTTTGGTAGGTGCATAAAAGTTTGGCAAAAGAAAAGTTCATTCAAGCTCAAAAGGTTCTTCACGGGTAAAAAAGTCGCGCCCGCGCAGTTTTGGAGAAACGGCTATATCTCACTGTAGGAAGGTCGGAATGAGATGCCGTCAGTGGCTTTGGAAACTAGACTCGAAACGTTTTCCAACGGTACCAAATTCATACTCTAGTTCTTCTCTTATTAGTACTAATAGCACAGATAATTCGGCTGATTTTCCAACTCTGGATCAGCCCTAACCTCAAGCAAAACTACATTAGTTCCTGGTGCTATCTTCATTTGTTTTAGTTTAAATTCACCCAAATCAGTCCTCTAATGTTCATATACAGGGATTCAAGTCACACAGTATCATTCGAGTTCAAAATGTAATACATCAACACGGTTAAGAATGACCATAGCACTCTAGTCATCAAAAGAAACCAAAACAATCCACTAGTGGTCCAACTAACCACTTTACTTGCTTAAATTTCATTCCAATTCACAAATGAGCTTAACCAATGGCTAGCCAAGTTTCTTAAGAATGATTAAGGTGCAAATGAACAGCAAAAATCAAGGGGAAACCCCTCCTTCCAATACGTGTCAGCCAAGGAAAAAGAAAACAGTCCACAAGTTCACATATTTATCAATCCTTCATCCTCTCATGATTTTCACTCAAACAACATATCAAGTGTTAAATCTACCTCAAAAGGGGTCTAAAACATGTTAATACTTCATAAAAACCATGAACAAAGTTCAAACATTTCATCAAATACGTGGTAGGCATACTAACTAACCCAACTACTACTTGTTTAATTCAAGAGATTAGCCCCAAATCTCATCCAAAACAACTTGTAGTTTGCCTTTAAAACTTAAGGTACATGATAGAACACCACAAAACTATAATTTAAAGATCATTTACCTCTCTTGTAAGAAGCTTGAACCACCAAAACAATCCACAAAAATGAAAGCTTCAAGCTTGAAACAAGCTCTAGGGTTGGAGGAGATTCACTCTACTAACTCAAACACTTTTTCTTTTGTTTTTAGCTCTTGATCAGACTAGGGTTAGAAAGCAAGAAAAATGGTGTTTTCTCTCTTCCTTGAGAAGCTTCAAGAATTCATCCAACCTAAGAAATAATAGAGTCAAGAATAGTTTAAATTTCCTCTAACCTTTGGTCAAACAAAATGCCTGGCTAGTGTTTGGCCACTTGGCCCAATTCTTGTCCATTTCTTTCTTAATTTTTGACTAATGATGTTTCAACCCTTCCAAATGTTCCAATACCTATTTAACACCTCTAAACTATCATATAAAATCCCAACCACAATAAAAGAATATTTGGTTAAAATGCATGTGGTGAATTAAACTAAAACCAACTCAAAGAAATGTTTTAATTTAAGTAGAGGAAATGAAATGCAATACAAGGGAATTATTTCAACAAATGTAGAATATAATGCGATGGCATGTAATAAGTGGTTTAAATCTTAAGACAAGGTATGTAGTTTAGTGAAATTGTATTTTAAAGTAAGGGTTCTCACACTCTCTCCCCCTTAAAGAATTTCGTCCTCGAAATTCTCAACTTGATTACTGTATAGCTCAGCATATTTTACGTGAATGTCCTCTTGAACTCTCTCGAATCCTGTGGTCACATACTATAGTAAAAGACTAGCAATACAAAGCCATATTATGAAGAAATTGAGGTTCCAAAACTTTATTTAGAATACACATCAATTTAAAGTTTTATACCCGTATAACATATCAAAATATAATACTTGCTTGTTCCAATCAAGGAGTAATCCTCATGTACTTACTAATCAACGTTGCCAGAGTCACTTAGATTACAAGAGTGTCACTTATAGTCAAACGTTTGGAGAAATTAGAAAAGACGATCAAAATACAAAGTTGGAAGTTGTCCGACCTAAAATGATTTAAAGAAACTCATTTCCTTTCATTTAAGCTCAATTCCACTCATAAAGTAATCTCAAAATAGTTTATCAACTCCAATCCTAAAGTTGGAAAAGAAAGTACGAACAGTCCTAGGAAAACAGAAATTTTCTAGCTTTGCGCGATACCATTTTAAAAATCATATCTCAAGTTTCTTAAATCCAAAATTTATAAACTTTATACCGACAGAAAATAGATTCAAAGGGTTACAACTTTCTAGAAAGCACCATTGTAAGATCCTATCCACAAGTCAATCAAATTCCAACCTAAATTTTTTGTTTCACCCAGTAAAAGACAGAATGTGTATGCAATTTCAGTCAATTTTCGTAAAATCAGAGATATTCATAGAAATTGAGAACAATGCTGAAATTTTCACAGTTGATAGTATTTTGAATCTAGTTTCAAATACAACAAACGGAATTCAATTTTTTTTTTATCAAGATATAACAGGTGTCCTAAAACTGCTCAAGGTTCCCTGCAGACAAATTTTCAGCGGCACTTCATTTGTGTTTACTAATTTTTTTCAACCAATTCAAGGCCTCATTCTTCCCACAAAACAGCTTCAACTCAAGCATATACATACCAAGCCAACAATTCACTAAACCAAGCATATAACTGTTACCTACTCAAGTTAGAAAATGAAACCCTGAGCTGAAATTTCTACTCACAAGTTGAAATTTTCTTTAGGCAAGTCAAACTAGCATATAAAAGCTAGATATTTCACATAGCAAAGCTATCAGACGATGGTCAACACTTAAGCATAATGTGTGGGTAGAAAATTCACCATAAAACTGAAAGTTACCACAACACTACTTCAACCCCTGAAATTTTCCCGTAAAACTACCAAAATTACAACCTTAATCCACTAGTTTACATATATTGGGAGTAGAGGAAAGTTGTTAGCGAAAGTTACCTTGTAACCTCAAAAAAGATGGCAACTTAGGGCTTCTTCCTCCAAAATCACTCCACCAACACCTTGAAATCTACCATAGTTAGCATTTCTATGGAGTAGTTTGCAAATTAGTTGGTTGAAACTCAAGATTCAAACACAAAATTGAGATTAGAGTTGAAGGTCTCTCTTTGGCTTTTCTTCTCCCTTTGTTCGGCCGATCAAGAGGAAAAATGAAGACAATTCGGTCAAATTTTTTATTTAGTCAAGGTGAAGAATGTGACACAGATTTTAATCTCGATAAAAAAAGAGTTAAAACTTGGTTACTATTCTTGCTAACTCTTAAACTTATACGCTGTACATTGAATAATTTTTTTCTTTTGAATGACAAATGAAAAATCTTAACTTAACTTAAAGACTAAATTATACCAATAGACTCATGGACAAGGATCCAATACTGCCCAACCACCAATATTTAATAGCACTTGTTAAAATAGCAGGTACCAAGTCCACTGTTCCTAACGGGAATAGAGCTTACTATATAAAATTTCACTACGTAGAGTCCAATGATCACAACTATTTCAGGCAAGACCTCACTAAGGACTAACTTGACTATGAATGTCTTGCGATGCTATTTGACTAGGCAAATGCACTAATTCAAACTTATTCCGTACCTCTTTTAGAATCTCTTCGGATTTCTTTTTCAATTCTATGTTCTGGTGCAGTTGTTCAATTTTCTCAAAGAATTTTTGTTCCAATCGTCCTTCCCAGTGCTCAGTTAATCTCTTTTAGAACTCTATTTCCTTCCGAATAATCTCTATTTTTTTATGCAGATCAGTCAAATTTGTCATCTCGCCGATTCACTTAACTCGATGATAGCTTGTCAGGCAAATCAAAGGAGTAGAATAAGTAACTAATTACAATGGGAAACTCTAGTCATATAACTTTTAAATCCATTCACTTCCAATCCAACCACGAGAAATTAAATTTAGCTATTCTTAAATGAGATAGACAAGAAAGTAGAATACAGGTAGAGCAATATCTGAAAATACTATGGCATTTATTCTTATTCGGGGATTTTAACACAAGGAGTATCCTTACCACTTATGTACCTAATGAATTTCTAAAGTATACTTCGTATCTCAAAAGTTACACACCCCATCTCAAACTTTTGGATACAGGTATAAAACCCAATTCTTTTCCTTAAACCCCCATACATAATTCCAATACTCTCAATCTCGACACGGTAATAATCAAGCCAAGTTCATACTTTGACATTAGTGGATAGGTGTCAAGGAAATATAGGTATGGGTAGTTTGTCGAGAGCCAAGCTACAGGCATCAGATATCACAAGAGAGGTGGAAATACCTATATAGTTGCAGTTAATACCGCCTTCCAATCCAGTAAACATTTATCAAATCCCCACAGTTATAGGAGAAGGAAATAGGTCTTCAGTTCAAATTTCTCGACGTAAACTACAATCTATCTACGGTCTATTTAAAGCCTAACCAGACTATGACTAGATTAGTCTATAATAACCTTCCAAGATCCATTCCCTCAATCAATCCAATTACTAGGTCAACTGTTAGAGTCTTCCGTGCCTTGACTTTTGCCAACAAAACTTATCTCAAGTGCAATCAAGATACAGACCCTTATTCTAGTGCTCTCTACTTTTTGGGTACTCAAATACAAGAATCCACAATAAGATAATTCACAATTCGAGCCGACCGGTACCAAAAGTAAATCACCCACATTAGAGATTCCTACTTGATATACATATCTATATTTTTCAAGTACCATGATGAAGGGTTTACGCTTATAACAGTCATGATTCATAGCTTACGCCCAAGAAGAGTACCTAGTCCTTTCTACTTACTCACATAATCGGAACAATAACACCACTTGACCCCAAAGTCACTCCGCACAGGAACCACGCGAAGCAGCAAAAATATCTTCCATTCTTTCAAACAAGTTCTCGGCAGCTTCGGGGTCTGGTCCTCCGAGAAATTTAGGAAGAACGAATTTTTGGAACCGTTCTAGGGTCCTATCTTCACCTACTTCAGGGTCCCTTTGTTGGTTACCAAGTACTTGACCTTGCTGGTCAACCAAACGGGCCAGTAAATCAGTCATACGATTGATAACTGTAACTACCTGGTCCCCTTATTCACCTCTGGCTCCCTGGTCTTGGTTTGCCATAGAACCTTGCTCCTCCTCTTGGTTCTGGGCCTACCTAGATCCAGGCCAATGGCTCCGACCACGTTGTCGTCTAGTCTCCATTATTGCTCACTAGTTTAGACCCAAGTATTATAACTAACGGGGTAAGCAAGTTTGGGTATATGCCAGATACTGATTCATATTTAAAAGTCAAATAAAAATGAAATCGGAGTCACGATAAACAAGTGAAAATGCAAAGCAGTTAAACGCCAATGCCAAAATAAAGTCAAAGTCAAAGTCTAAATCAAGATCAAAGTCAAAGTCAAAGTCACCGTATTATACATTCAAAGGCTCATAGCAGTTGTTTACAAGATAACGAGACCAAAAGTATCAAGTACTAGCCTCAAAAGCACAGATACAGTCATACAGTCATATCAAACGAAACCCTAGTGTAAGTAGTAAAAAAAAAGCTGTACAACCAACGAGTCACCAAATCCCCTATCCTTTCTATGTACAGTAGTCAATATCTTCCACAATAGTAACCTAATAGTGAAGGCCTAATCCGCAACGGGATTAGCTGATCCCTCGCTCTGGGCGGGTTCAACTCCTGTGTCATCTCCAATGTGAGAAGCCTCATCTCTCACTTCTCCCAGTAGATCATCACAAATATTCAGAATGAACTCTACTCTATTCCTCACTTTCTTGACCCTCTTAACCATGTGCTCTTGAGTTTCTCCAAGCTACGCGCACAGGTCATCAACCCTTTCTCGGCCCTTGCCCACATCATACTCAAGCTCCTTAATCCACTCGGCATGCGTTTTAATAGTTTTCTTTCGGTAATTCACTTCAACTCCAAGCCTAGTATTGTTCTCGCTAGGACCTTTCGCTCGTTCACTATAGCCAGAACAATTTCATTAGGATAAGTGTAAATCTGCCGACGCTCGCAACACCTATAGCTGTCAGATAGGTTCCAATAGGCTCTAGCTCCTCCGGGTCTGATCTGGTATCTAATCATCGGTAAGTTCTCACGGGAAGTCTCGCCAATCGGTCTATCGCTGGGGCTACTAGATCCGTCCATCCTACACAAAGTATAGATAAACTTAAGTATTCTTAAGGGAAATAATCAAATATAATTCACAAGTCAAAAATTTCGAACTCGCCCTGGCCAATTCAAACTTAGGCTTTGATACCACCTGTGACCGCCCCACCTCTCCCTAGGGCGAACCCTGGGGTATCAGGGGGCTGCTTGCCCAGCTCTCGCCGGAGCTCGGTCGATCAAAGAACTACCAAATCAAATCAAACTGTTGAATTACCTCCCAAACAAGGGGGTGTAACCCTAATTGAAACATAATCACAACGCCAACTATCCAAAGCTTAGTATATGTAGCTAAATGTCAACTTACCACTCCACACTTAAATGTCAACTTGCCACTCCACACTTAATGCAAATGAGGTCCAAATTACAATAATAGTGCATGAGAAAACAAGTTTGGTAGGTGCATGAAAGTTTGGCAAAAGAAAAGTTTCATTCAAGCTCAAAAGGTTCTTCACGGGCAAAAAAGTCGCGCCCGTGCAGTTTTGAAAAAATGGCTATATCTCACTGTAGGATGGTCGGAATGAGATGCCGTCGGTGGCGTTGAAAACTAGACTCGAAGAGTTTTCCAACGGTGCCAAATTCACACTCTAGTTCATCTCTTATCAGTACTCATAACTCAGATAATTCGGCTGATTTTCCAACTTTGGATCAGCCCTAACCTCAAACAAAACTACATTAGTTCTTGGTGCTATCTTCATTTGTTTTAGTTTAAATTCACCCAAATCAGTCCTCTAATGTTCATATACAGGGATTCAAGTCACACAGTATCATTGGAGTTCAAAATGCAATACATCAACATGGTTAAAAATGACCATAGCACTCTAGTCATCAAGAGAAACCAAAACAATCCACTAGTGGTCCAACTAACCACTTTACTTGTTTAAATTTCATTTCAACTTACAAATGAGCTTAACCAATGACTAGCCAAGTTTCTTAAGAATGATTAAGGTGCAAATGAATCACAAAAATCAAGGGGAAACCCCTCCTTCCAATACCGGTCAGCCAAGGAAAAAGAAAACAGTCCACAAGTTCACATATTTATCAATGATTTTCACTCAAACAACATATCAAGTGTTAAATCTACCTCAAAAGGGGTCTAAAACATGTTAATACTACATAAAAAACTATGAACAAAGTTTAAACATTTCATGAAACACATGGTAGGCATACTAACTAACCCAACTACTACTTGTTTAATTCAAGAGATTAACCCCAAATCTTATCCAAAACAACTTGTAGTTTGCCTTTAAAACATAAGGTACATGATAGAACACCATAAAACTATAATTTAAAGATCATTTACCTCTCTTGTAAGAAGCTTGAACCACCAAAACAATCCACCAAAATGAAAGATTCAAGCTTGAAACAAACTCTAGGGTTGGAGGAGATTCACTCTACTAACTCAAACTCTTTTTCTTTTGTTTTTAGCTCTTGATCAAACTAGGGTTAGACAGCAAGAAAAATAGTGTTTTCTCTCTTCCTTGAGAAGCTTCTAGAATTCAGCCAACCTAAGAAATAATAGAGTCAAGAATGGTTTAAATTTCCTCTAACCTTTGGTCAAACAAAATGCATGGCTAGGGTTTGGCCACTTGGCCCAATTCTTGTCCATTTCTTTCTTAATTTTTGACTAATGATGTTTCAACCCTTACAAATGTTCCAATACCTATTTAACACCTCTAAACTATCATATAAAATCCCAATCACAATAAAAGAATATTTGGTTAAAATGCAAGTGGTGAATTAAACTAAAACCAACTCAAAGAAATGTTTTAATTCAAGTAGAGGAAATGAAATGCAATACAAGGGAATTATTGCAACAAATGTAGAATATAATGCAAGGGCATGTAATAAGTGGTTTAAATCTTAAGACAAGGTATGTAGTTTAGTGAAATTGTATTTTAAAATGAGGGTTCTCACACTCTCTCCCCCTTAAAGACTTTTCTCCTCGAAATTCTCAACTTGATTACTGTATAGCTCAGCATATTTTACGTGAATGTTCTCTTGAACTCTCTCGAATCCTATGGTCACATACTATAGTAAAAGACTAACAATACAAAGCCATATTATGAAGAAATTGAGGTTCCAAAACTTTATTTAGAATATACATCACTTTAAAGTTTTATACTCGTATAACCTATCAAAATATAATACTTGCTTGTTCCAATCAATGAGTAATCCTCATGTACTTACTAATCAATGTTGCCAGAGTCACTTAGATTACAAGAGTGTCACTTATAGTCAAACGTTTGGAGAAATTAGAAAAGACGTTCAAAATACAAAGTTGGAAGTTGTCCGACCTAAAATGATTTGAAGAAACTCGTTTCCTTTCATTTAAGCTCAATTCCACTCATTAACTAACCTCAAAATAGTTTATCAACTGCAATCCTAAAGTTGGAAATGAAAGTACGAACAGTCCTAGGAAAACAGGAATTTTCTAGCTTTGCGCGATACCATTTCTAGATTCAAAGGGTTACAAATTTCTAGAAGGCATCATTGTAAGATCCTATTCACAAGTCAGTCAAATTCCAACCTAAATTTTCTGTTTCATCCAGTAAAAGACAGAACATGTATGCTATTTCAGTCAATTTTTGTAAAATCAGAGATATTCGAGAACAATGTTGAAATTTTCACAGTTGATAGTACTCTGAATCTAGTTTCAAATACAGCAAACAGAACTCAATTTTTTTTTTATCAAGATATAACAGGTGTCCTAAAACTGCTCAAGGTTCCCTGCGGATAAATTTTCAGCGGCACTTCATTTGTGTTTACTAATTTTTTTCAGCCAATTCAAGGACTCATTCTTACCACAAAACAGCTTCAACTCAAGCATATACATACCAAGCCAACAATTCACTAAACCAAGCATATAACTGTTACCTACTCAAGTTAGAAAATGAAACTCTGAGCTGAAATTCCTACTCACAAGTTGAAATTTTCTTTAGGCAAGTCAAACTAGCATATAAAAGCTAGATATTTCACATAGCAAAGCTATCAGACCATGGCCAACAATTAAGCATGATGTGTGGGTAGAAAATTCACCATAAAACTGAAAGTTACCACAACACTACTTCAACCCCTGAAATTTTCCCAAAAAACTACCAAAATTACAATCTTAATCCACTAGTTTACATATATTGGAAGTAGAGGAAAGTTGCTAGCGAAAGTTAACTTGTAACCTCAAAAAAGATGGCAACTTAGGGCTTTTTCCTCCAAAATCACTCCACCAACACCTTGAAATCTACCATAGTTAGCATTTTTATGGAGTAGTTTGCAAATTGGTTGGTTGAAACTCAAGATTCAAACACGAAATTGAGGTTAGAGTTGAAGGTCTCTCTTTGGCTTTTCTTCTCTCTTTGTTCGGCCGATCAAGAGGAAAAATGAAGACAATTCGGTCAAATTTTTGATTTAGTCAAGGTGAAGAATGTAACACATATTTTAATCTCGATAAAAAAAGAGTTAAAACTTGGTTACTATTCTGCTAGCTCTTAAACCTATACGCTGTACATTGAATAATTTATTTCTTTTGAACGACAAACGAAAAATCTTCACTTAATTTAAAGACTAAATTATAGCAATAAACTCATGGACAAGGATCCAATACTGCCCAACCACCAATATTTAATAGCATTTATTAAAATAACAGGTATCAAGTCCACTGTTCCTAACGGGAATAGAGCTTACTATATAAAATTTCACTACGCAGAGTCCAATGATCACAACTATTTCAGGCAAGACCTCACTAAGGACTAACTTGACTATGAATGTCTTGCGATGCTATTCGACTAGGCAAATGCACTAATTCAAACTTATTCCGTACCTCTTCTAGAATCTCTTCGCATTTCTTTTTCAATTCTATGTTCTGGTGCAGTAGTTCAATTTTCTCGAAGAATTTTTGTTCCAATCGTCCTTTCCAGTGCTCTGTTAATTTCTTTTAGAACTCTATTTCCTTTCGAATAATCTCTATTTTTTTATGTAGATTAGTCAAATTTGTCATCTCGCCGATTCACTTAACTCGATGATAGCTTGCCAGGCAAATCAAAGGAGTAGAATAAGTAACTAATTACGATGGGAAACTCTAGTCATATAACTTTTAAATCCATTCACTTCCAATCCAACTACGAGAAATTAAATTTATCTATTCTTAAATGAGATAGACAAGAAAGTAGAATACAGGTAGAACAATATCTGAAAGTACTATGGCACTTATTCTTATTCGGGGGTTTTAACACAAGGAGTATCCTTACCACTTATGTACATAATGAAATTCTAAAGTATACTTCGTATCTCAAAAGTTGCACACCCCATCTCAAACTTTTGGATACAGGTATAAAACCCAATTCTTTTCCTTAAACCCCCATACATAATTCCAATACTCCCAATCTCGACACGGTAATAATCAAGCCAAGTTCATACTTTGACATTAGTGGATAGGTGTCAAGGAAATATAGGTATGGGTAGTTTGTCGAGAGCCAAGCTACAGGTATCAGATATCACAAGAGAGGTGGAAATACCTATATAGTTGCAGTTAATACCGCCTCCCAATCCAGTAAACATTTATCAAATCCCCACAATTATAGGAGAAGGAAATAGGTCTTCAGTTCAAATTTCTCGATGTAAACTATAATCTATCTACGGTCTATTGAAACCCTAACCAGACTATGACTAGATTAGTCCATAATAACCTTCCAAGATCCATTCCCTTAATCAGTCCAATTATTAGGTCAACTGTTAGAGTCTTCCGCGCCTTGACTTTTGTTAACAAAACTTATCTCAAGTGCAATCAAGATACAGACCCTTATTCTAGTGCTCTCTACTTTTTGGGGACTCAAGTATAAGAATCCATAATAAGATAATTCACAATTCGAGCCGACCGGTCCCAAAAGTAAATCACCCACATTAGAGATTCCTACCTGATATACATATCTATTTTTTCCAAGTACCATGATAGAGGGTTTACGTTTATAATAGTCATGATTTATAATTTACGCCCAAGAAGAGCACTTAGCCCTTTCTACTAACTGACATTATCGGAACAATAACACCACTTGACCCCAAGCTCACTTCGCGCAGGGACCACGCGAAGCAGCAAAAATATCTTCCATTCTTTCAAACAATTTCTGGGCAGCTTCGGGGTCTGGTCGTCCAAGAAATTTAGGAGAAGCGAATTTTTGGAACCATTCTAGGGCCCTATCTTCACCTACTTCAGGGTCCCTTTGTTGGTTACCAAGTACTTGACCTTACTGGTCAACCAAACGGGCCAGTAAATCAGTCATACGATTGATAACTATAACTACCTGGTCCCCTTCTTCACCTCCGGCTCCCTGGTCTTGGTTTGCCATAGAACCTTGCTCCTCCTCTTGGTTCTGGGCCTGCCTAGATTCAGGCCAATGGCCCCGACCACGTTGTTGTCTAGTTTCCATTATTACTTACAGGTTTAGACCCAAGTATTATAACTAACGGGGTAAGCAAGTATGGGTATATACCAGATACTGATTCATATTTAAAAGTCAAATAAAAATGAAATCGGAGTCACGATAAACAAGTGAAAATGCAAAGCAGTTAAACGCCAATGCCGAAATAAAGTCACAGTCAAAGTCAAAATCAACGTCAAAGTCAAAGTCAAAGTCAAAGTCAAAGTATTATACATTCAAAGACTCATAGCAGTTGTTTACAAGATAACGAGACCAAAAGTATCAAGTACGAGCCTCAAAAGCACAGATACAGTCATACAGTCATATCAATCGAAACCCTAGTGTAAGTAGTCAAAAAAAAGCTGTACAACCACCGAGTCACCAGATCCCCTATCCTTTCTATGTACAGTAGTCAATATCTTCCACAATAGTAACCTAATAGTGAAGGCCTAATTCGCAGCGGGATTGGCTAACCCTCGCTCTGGGCGGGTTCAACTCCTGTGTTATCTCCAACGTAAGAAGCCTCATCTCTCACTTCTCCCAGTAGATCATTACAAAAATTCAGAATGAACTCTACTCTATTCCTCACTTTCTTGACCCTCTTGACCATGTGCTCTTAAGTTCCTCCAAGCTACGCGCACAGGTCATCAACCCTTTCTCGGCCCTTGCCCACATCATACTCAAGCTCCTTAATCCGCTCGGCTTGCGTTTTAATAGTTTCCTTTCACTTATTCACTTCAACTCCAAGCCTAGTATTGTCCTCGTTAGGACCTTTAGCTCGTTCACTATAGTCGGAACAATTTCATTAGGATAAGTGTAAATCTGCCGACGCTCGCAACGCCTATAGCGGTCAGATGGGCTCCAATAGGCTCTAGCTCCTCCGGGCTTGATCTGGTATCTAATCATCGATAAGTCCTCATGGGACGTCTCGCCAACCGGTCTATCGCTAGGGCTGCTAGATCCGTCAATCCTACACAAAGTGTAGATAAACTTAAGTACTCTTAAGGAAAATAATCAAATATAATCCTCAAATCGAAAATTTCTAACTCGCCCAGGCCAATTCAAACTTAGGCTTTGATACCATCTCTGACAGCTCCACCTCTCCCTAGGGCGAACCCTGGGGTATCAGCGGGCTGCCTGCCCTGCTCTCGCCGGAACTCGATCGATCAAAGAACTACCAACTCAAATAAAATTGATGAATTACCTTCCAAGTAAGGCGGTGTAACCCTAATTGAAACATAATCACAACGCCAACTATCCAAAGCTTAGTATATGTAGCTAAATGTCAACTTGCCACTCCAAACTTAATTTACATAGTATAAGTCGAACTTATGAATTCAAGCTTACAAGTGTTCTCAAACAAATGATACAAATCTCATCTCAAAATACAAGTTTAAAGCAAAATAAAGCTAAGAAAACTCTTGATCAAATTCATTCCCGATCTGTTAAGGAAAACAAAGGGAATGGGGTGAGTTAAAACCCACTGAGGTTCCAAGTAAACAAATAAGCACATAGCCAAATAAGGGCATAATATAATTAAGTAGAGATCACAATATAATCAAGTAGAGACCATATAGTATGATAACAATTTAATCACAATTCAATTCAAGGATAGGGGTGGCTTTCAAAAGCCAAAATCACTTGAGCTTGATCACAAATGCATTCGTTGACTCTCCGTCAACATTTCTATTCACAGAATATAAAGTCCGTAGAACACCACTTTCACCGATCTCCGTCCACCAGTCAACCACCGACTGGGCCGATTCAATCAACTTGCCCTAGGTTGGACTTATAGTTCTAGATATTTCATCCCTGGCGGTGCTGGACAACACAACAGGCTAGCATAATGGCTATATCTACCAAAGAACCTCGATTCAGGATTTCGTCCTTGGCGGTGTTGGACAACACAGCAGGCTAGCACAACGGCTATACCCCACCAGAGGACCTCAATTTAGGATTTCGTCCCTAGTGGTGCTGGACAACATAACAGGCTAGCACAACGGCTATACCTCACCAGAGGACATCAATTCACATGCAAGTCCGCATACATGATCAACTAATTGAAGTACATACAGTAAACCAGTTACACTGGCCAAAACGAGTGTGATAAAGTACACCCTCGTCTCGTATAGAATAAACAAGAGTCACAGGTAAACACATCAAGGATTGCAAATACAGATAAACCAGGTTAAGCACAAATCATGGGAGTGGAACACTCACCTATCATGCAATGCAGTAGCCAAACGTCAAGTATCTCGGTTACGACCACCTTTGTTTTCCAATCCTAGGGCAACGAGTGAAATCATTAACAAATTAGGTTCATTTCTCACTCAATTGTAGGCTCATTAAGTGATCAAGTGAGTAGTTAAAGCTACTCAATTAATCATGCAAATGATGTCCAAATTACAGTAAAAGTGCATGAGAAAACAAGTTTGGTAGGTGCATGAAAGTTTGGCAAGAGAAAAGTTTCATTCAAGTTTAAAAGGTTCTTCAAGGGTAAAATAGTCGCGCCTGCGCAATTTTGGAAAAAATGGCTATAACTCACTGTAGGAAGGTCGGAATTAGATGCCGTTAGTGGCATTGGAAACTGGACTCGAAGGGTTTCCAACGGTACCAAATTCACACTCTAGTTCATCTCCTATCAGTACCAGTTGCTCAGACAATTTCACTGATTTTCCAACTCTGGATCAGCCCTAACCTCAAGCAAAACTACATTAGTTCTTAGTGCTATCTTCATTTGTTTTGGTTCAAATTCACCCAAATCAGTCCTCTAATGTTCATATACAGGGATTCAAGTCACCCAATACCATTGGAGTTCAAAATGTAATACATCAACATGATTAAGAATGACCATAGCACTCTAGTCATCAAGAGAAACCAAAACAGTGCACTAGTGGTCCAACTAACCACTTTACTTGCTTAAATTTCATTCCAACTCACAAATGAACTTAACCAATGGCTAGCCAAGTTTCTTAAGAAGGATTAAGGTGCAAATAAACCACAAAAATCAAGGGGAAACCCCCTCCTTCCAATACCGGTCAGCCAAGGAAAAAGAAAACAGTCCACAAGTTCACATATTTATCAATCCTTCATCCTCTCATGATTTTCACACAAACAACATATCAAGTGTTAAATCTACCTCAAAAGGGGTTTAAAACATGTTAATACATCATAAATAATCATGAACAAAGTTTAAACATTTCATCAAACACATGATAGGCATACTAACTAACCCAACTACTACTTGTTTAATTCAAGAGATTAACCACAAATCTCATCCAAAACAACATGTAGTTTGCATTTAAAACTTAATGTACATGATAGAACACCATAAAACTATAATTTAAAGATCATTTACCTCTCTTGTAAGAAGATTGAACCACCAAAACAATCCACCAAAATGAAAGCTTCAAGCTTGAAACAAACTCTAGGGTTGGAGGAGATTCACTCTACTAACTCAAACTTTTTTTCTTCTTGTTTGAGCTCTTGATCAAACTAGCGTTAGAAAGCAAGAAAAATGGAGTTTTCTCTCTTCCTTGAGAAGCTTCAAGAATTCAGCCAACCTAAGAAATAATAGAGCCAAGAATGGTTTAAATTTCCTCTTATCTTTGGTCAAACAAAATGCATGGCTAGGCTTTGGCCACTTAGCCCAATTCTTGTCCATTTCTTTCTTAATTTTTGACTAATGATGTTTCAACCCTTCCAAATGTTTCAATACCTATTTAACACCTCTAAACTATCATATAAAATCCCAACCACAACAAAAGAATATTTGGTTAAAATGCAAGTGGTGAATTAAACTAAAACCAACTCAAAGAAATATTTTAATTCAAGTAGAGGAAATGAAATGCAATACAAGGGAATTATTGCAACAAATGTAGAATATAATGCAAGGGCAAGTAATAAGAGGTTTAAAGCTTAAAACAAGGTATG
Source organism: Coffea arabica (assembly GCF_036785885.1). Taxonomy (NCBI): domain Eukaryota; kingdom Viridiplantae; phylum Streptophyta; class Magnoliopsida; order Gentianales; family Rubiaceae; genus Coffea; species Coffea arabica. Next base: position 44,590,141 of record NC_092310.1, on the reverse strand, counting down.
TAGTTTAGTGAAATTGTATTTTAAAATGAGGGTTCTCACACTCTCTCCCCCTTAAAGAATTTCGACTTCAAAATTCTCAACTTGATTACTGTATAGCTCAGCATATTTTACGTGAATGTCCTCTTGAGCTCTCTCGAGTCCTGTGGTCACATACTATAGTAAAAGACTAGCAATACAAAGCCATATTATGAAGAAATTGAGGTTCCAAAATTTTATTTAGAATATACATCAATTTAAAGTTTTATACCCGTATAACCTATCAAAATATAATACTTGCTTGTTCCAATTAAGGAGTAATCCTCATGTACTTACTAATCAATGTTGCCAGAGTCACTTAGATTACAAGAGTGTCACTTATAGTCAAACGTTTGGAGAAATTAGAAAAGACGTTCAAAATACAAAGTTGGAAGTTGTCCGACCTAAAATGATTTGAAGAAACTCATTTCCTTTCATTTAAGCTCAATTCCACTCATTTGCATTAAGTTGGAACCTTGACTTTTGCCAACAAAACTTATCTCAAGTGCAATCAAGATACATACCCTTATTCTAGTGCTCTCTACTTTTTGGGTACTCAAGTACAAGAGTCCATAATACGATAATTCACAATTCGAGTCGGCCGGTCCCAAGAGTAAATCACCCACATTAGAGATTCCTACCTGATATACATATCTATTTTTCCCAAGTACCATGATAAAGGATTTACGCTTATAACAGTTATGATTCATAGCTTACGCCCAAGAAGAGCACCTAGTCCTTTCCACTTACTCACATAATCGGGACAATAACACCACTTGACCCCAACCTCACTCTGCGCAAGGACCACGCGAAGTAGCAAAAATATCTTCCATTATTTCAAACCAGTTCTCGGCAGTTTCTGGCTCTGGTCCTCCAAGAAATTTAGTAGGAGCGAATTTTTGGAACCGTTCTAGGGCCCTATCTTCGCCAGCTTCGGGGTCCCTTTGTTGGTTACCAAGTACTTGACCTTGCCGGTCAACCAAACGGGCCAGTAAATCAGTCATACGATTGATAACTGTAACTACCTTGCCCCCTTATTCACCTCTGGCTCCCTGGTCTTGGTTTGCCACATAACCTTGCCCCTCCTCTTGGTTCTGGGCCAGCCTCGATCCAGGCCCGTGGCCCCGACCACGTTGTCATCTAGTCTCCATTATTACTCACTGGTTTAGACCCAAGTATTATAACTAACGGGGTAAGCAAGTATGGGTACATACCTGATACCAATTTATATTTAAAAGTCAAATAAAAATGAAATCGGAGTCACAATAACCAAGTGAAAATGCAAAGCAGTTAAAGGTCAATGCCGAAACAAAGTCAAAATTTCAAGTCAAAATCAAGGTCAAAGTCAAAGTCACAGTCACAGTCATAGTCAAAGTCACAGTATTATACATTCAAAGGCTCATAGCAGTTGTTTACAAGATAACAAGACCAAAAGTATCAAGTACTAGTTTCAAAAGTACAGATACAGTCACACAGTCATATCAATCGAAACCCTAGTGTAAGTAGTCAAAAAACAGCTGTACAACCACCGAATCACCACATCCCTTATCCTTTCTATGTACAGTAGTCAATATCATCCACAATAGTAACCTAATAGTGAAGGCCTAATCTGCGGCGGGATTGGCCGACCCTTCACTCTGGGCGGGTTCAACTCCTGTGTCATCTCCAATGTGAGAAGCCTCATCGCTCATTTCTCCCAGTAGACCATCACAAATATTCAGAATAGACTCTGCTCTATTCCTTACTTTCCTGGCCCTCTTGACCATGCGCTCTGGAGTTTTTCCAAGCTACGCGCACAGGTCATCAACCCTTTCTCGGCCCTTGCCCACATCATACTCAATCTCCTTAATCCGCTCGGTTTGCATTTTAATAGTTTCCTTTCAGTAATTCACTTCAACTCCAAGCCTAGTATTATCCCTCGTTAGGACCTTCCGCTCTTTCACAACAGCCAGAACTACTTCATTAGGATAAGTGTAAATATGCCGACGCTCGCAACGCCTATAGCGGTCAGATGGACTCCAATAGGCTCTAGCTCCTCCTGGCCTGATCTGGTATCTAATCATCGATAAGTCCTCACGGGACGTCTCGCCAACCGGTCTATCGCTAGGGCTACTAGATCCGTCAATCCTACACAAAGTGTAGATAAACTTAAGTACTCTTAAGGGAAATAATCAAATATAATCCTCAAGTCGAAAATTTCTAACTCGCCCAGGCCAATTCAAACTTAGGCTTTGATACCACCTGTGACAGCTCCACCTCTCCCTAGGGCGAACCCTGGGGTATCAGCGGGCTGCCTGCCCTGCTCTTGCCGGAGCTCGGTCGATCAAAGAACTACCAACTCAAATAAAATTGATGAATTACCTTCCAAGTAAGGGGGTGTAACCCTAATTGAAACATAATCACAACGCCAACTATCCAAAGCTTAGTATGTGTAGCTAAATGTCAACTTACCACTCCACACTTAATTTACATAGTATAAGTCGAACTTATGAATTCAAGCTTACAAGTGTTCTCAAACAAATGATACAAATCTCAAAATACAAGTTTAAAGCAAAATAAAGCTAAGAAAACTCTTGATCAAGTTCATTCCCGATCTGTTAAGGAAAACAAAGGGAATGAGGTGAGTTAAAATCCACTGAGGTTCCAAGTAAACAAGTAAGCATATAGCCAAATAAGGGCATAATATAATTAAGTAGAGATCACAATATAATCAAGTAGAGACCATATAGTATGATAACAATTTAATCACAATTCAATTCAATGATACGGGTGGCTTTCAAAAGCCAAAATCACTTGAGCTTGATCACAAATGCATTCGTTGACTCTCCGTCAACATTTCTATTCACGGAATATAAAGTCCGTAGAACATCACTTTCACCGATCTCCGTCCACCAGTCAACCACCGACTGGGCCGATTCAATCAACTTGCCCTAGGTTGGACTTATAGTTCTAGATATTTCATCCTTGGCGGTGCTGGACAACACAACAGACTAGCACAATGGCTATACCTACCAAAGAACCTCGATTCAGGATTTCGTCCTTGGCGGTGTTGGACAACACAACAGGCTAGCACAACGGCTATACCCCACCAGAGGACCTCAATTTAGGATTTCGTCCCTGGTGGTGCTGGACAACATAACAGGCTAGCACAACGGCTATACCTCACCAGAGGACCTCAATTCACATGTAAGTCCGCATACAGGATCAACTAATTGAAGTACATACAGTAAACCAGTTACACTGACCAGAGAACGAGTGTGATAAAGTATACCCTCGTCTCGTATAGAATAAACAAGAGTCACAGGTAAACATGTCACGGATTGCAAATACAGATAAACCAGATTAAGCACAAATCATGGGAGTGGAACACTCACCTATCATGCAATGCAGTAGCCGAACGTCAAGTATCTCGATTACGACCACCTTTGTTTTCCAATCCTAGGGCAACGAGTGAAATCATTAACAAATTAGGTTCATTTCTCACTCAATTGTAAGCTCATTAAGTGATCAAGTGAGTAGTTAAAGCTACTCAATTAATCATGCAAATGAGGTCCAAATTACAGTAAAAGTGCATGACAAAACAAGTTTGGTAGGTGCATGAAAGTTTGGCAAGAGAAAAGTTTCATTCAAGGTCAAAAGGTTCTTCACGGGTAAAACAGTCGCGCCCACGCAATTTTGGAAAAATGGCTATAACTCACTGTAGGAAGGTCAGAATTAGATGCCGTTAGCGGCATTGGAAACTAGACTCGAAGGGTTTCCAACGGTACCAAATTCACACTCTAGTTCATCTCCTATCAGTACCAGTTGCTCAGACAATTCCACTGATTTTTCAACTCTGGATCAGCCCTAACCTCAAGCAAAACTACATTAGTTCTTGGTGCTATTTTCATTTGTTTTGGTTCAAATTCACCCAAATCAGTCCTCTAATGTTCATATACAGGGATTCAAGTCACCCAGTACCATTGGAGTTCAAAATGTAATACATCAATATGATTAAGAATGACCATAGCACTCTAGTCATCAAGAGAAACCAAAACAGTGCACTAGTGGTCCAATTAACCACTTTACTTGCTTAAATTTCATTCCAACTCACGCATGAGTTTAACCAATAGCTTGCCAAGTTTCTTAAGCATGATTAAGGTGCAAATGAACCACAAAAATCAAGGGGAAACCCCTCCTTCCAATACCGGTTAGCCAAGGAAAAAGAAAACAGTCCATAAGTTCACATATTTATCAATCCTTCATCCTCTCATGATTTTCACTCAAACAACATATCAAGTGTTAAATCTTCCTCAAAAGGGGTCTAAAACATGTTAATACTTTATAAACAACTATGAACAAAGTTTAAACATTTCATCAAACACATGGTAGGCATACTAACTAACCCAACTACTACTTGTTTAATTCAAGAGATTAACCCCAAATCTCATCCAAAACAACTTGTAGTTTGCCTTTAAAACTTAAAGTACATGATATAACACCATAAAACTATAATTTAAAGATCATTTACCTCTCTTGTAAGAAGATTGAACCACCAAAACAATCCACCAAAATGAAAGCTTCAAGCTTGAAACAAACTCTAGGGTTGGAGAAGATTCACTCTACCAACTCAAACTTTTTTTCTTCTAGTTTGAGCTCTTGATCAAACTAGGGTTAGAAAGCAAGAAAAATAGAGTTTTCTCTCTTCCTTGAGAAGCTTCAAGAATTCAGCCAACCTAAGAAATAATAGAGCCAAGAATGGTTTAAATTTTCTCTAACCTTTGGTCAAACAAAATGCATGGCTAGGGTTTGGCCACTTGGCCCAATTCTTATCCATTTCTTTCTTAATTTTTGACTAATGATGTTTCAACCCTTCCAAATATTTCAATACCTATTTAACACCTCTAAACTATCATATAAAGTCCCAACCACAATAAAAGAATATTTGGTGAAAATGCAAGTGGTGAATTAAACTTAAACCAACTCAAAGAAATGATTTAATTCAAGTAGAGGAAATGAAATGCAATACAAGGGAATTATTGTAACACATGTAGAATATAATGCAAGGGCATGTAATAAGTGGTTTAAATCTTAAGACAAGGCATGTAGTTTAGTGAAATTGTATTTTAAAGTAAGAGTTCTCACATTATCAAATGGTTAAACATTGGCCAATCAAAAGAGAGGCCAGTTGCAATCCAACTTTTGGGAAGAAGTTTGGCAGGATTTGAGAGATTTTCTCTCTAATATATCTCCTATCTCTTTTCCTTTAGTATCTTGTCATTCGGGCAGAGTAGGAAGATCATCAAGAATAATTGATCTCGCTCTAGCTCACTTTTCTCTCTCTTTTCTCGATGTCTATTTTCTACTTTGACTGCATTTTTCCTTAGGGTGGGCGGCTAGGCTTTTCTTATCTAGTTGAAGGATAATCAAGGTTTTGGTTTAATAAAATTAATTGTGAGATCAAATTTGTTTTCATTGTTCAACCTATATTTTGAGTATCGAATGTTCTTTTGTAGATATCTTTATTTTTTTTTCAACAAACGGAATTAGTACTTTCATATATTAAACTTGATAATACAAGAGTCAGTTACAAAACGGGGCAATTGCCCTCATATCTTTCCGAGCCATGTCCATCAGCCATACCGGAAACTCATTGTTCCATTCTATGTCATGTACTAGCTTAATTGCATTTTGAGCTAGTGTATGGCTACACGTGTTGCCTGTTCTATACACAAAAGAAAAGTTGCACTCTTGAAACTCTTTCTTCAGCTCCTCAATGTCCTCTAGGACTGTTGCAATGCTAATGTCACGGACACTGCTTGCATTAATTTGATCGACCACGGATTTGCAGTCTGATTGGACTTCTATTTTCGTCCATCCTGCAGCTTTGGCCATCACAAGCGCAGCTCTTACTGCTAACGTTTCTTCCTCCATAGCTGTTCCCCTCTTGCATTCCATTATTCCTTTTGCTCTCATCAGTTTCCCAGTCCAGTCCCTAGCTATGATCCCTTTCCCTGTTCTTACCGACTGGTTTGAGATGGCTGCATCAGTGTTAATCTTAATCACCCCTGCCTTTGGTGGTTCCCATCTGCGCTGCTGCTCTTGCTGTATTGATAGTTTTGCCATTCGCTCCTCAGCTTCATTAGCCATTTCGAACTCCAGCCATTCCTGTTGAGCTACTTGAACCACATCTCTCTCGTCTATCACTCGGCGTTCAAATATTCGTTTGTTTCTTGCCTTCCATAGCTGCCACAGGAGGTTGATTGTGATGTTAACTCTATCTCTTCCCTGATTTTCCTCCTCGGCCTGAATAACTGTTTCCCACCACTTCCATATATTATCCCTTAGCAGCATAGCCCCTTCCCATTTTACTGGTGCCATCTTCCAAGTCGTTTCTGCTATTGGACAGTGGAAAAACAGATGCTCTACGGTTTCAGTTGCCTCCCCACAGCCCTCACATATGGGGTCTCCTTTCCCCGTTCTCTTGTGAATAACCTCTTTTACTGGCAAGCAGTTTTGCAAAACTTTCCACATGAAATGTTTCAGTTTTGCCTTTACATTTAATTTCCAGAGGTTCTTCCAAATTGTATGCTTTCTTATTTCCCAGCTTGTCTCCCCACCTGCTTCCTCCCTCCTTCCCTCACTTTGCCTCTCTTGCTTGGCCCTTGCATAACCAGATTTTACTGTATAGGATCCTGACTTGGAATCTTTCCAAAACATTCTGTCTTTCCTCCTAAATATGCTTAGGGGAATGTTTGCTATCAGCTTTGCTTCTTCTTGGTTAAACACCCGTTGTAGCTTCAGTTTGTCCCATTTTCCTTCCATAATCAGATCACTTACTTTCTGCATCTTACAGTTCGCTGGTTTAGCTGATGCAGGTTTGCCATTCGAACTTCCTGTTATCCACTTATCTTTCCAAATCTCCACAGTGCTTCCATCTCCAATCCTCTTCCATAATCCATTGAGTAGCAGGTGTCTGGCACTATGGATGCTCTTCCATGCCCAAGAGGATGAGCTAGGTGGTTTCTTTTCCTGCCACTGGTCTTTCATGTACTTGGCTTTCATCACTCTGCTTACTAACAAATTGGGAGCAGTGATGAATCTCCAAATTTGTTTTGCAAGCAGAGCTGTATTGAAAGCTTCTAAATCTCTGAAACCAATCCCTCCCTTCCCTTTCACCTCTGTCAGCTTCTTCCAACTGGCCCAATGCATTCTATTCTCTCCCTCGCCATTCTCCCACCAAAACTTTGCTATTCTTGATCCAATATCCTTACACAGACTCCTAGGGAGTTTAAAGCAGGACATTGTATAGTTTGGAATAGCCATGACAACAGCTTTGATCAGCACCTCCTTACCTCCCGGACTGAGCAGCTTCTGTTTCCATCCTTGCATCTTATCACTGATTTTCCTCTTTACATACTCAAAAACTTGCCTCTTAGATTTACCAATTGCCATTGGTAATCCAAGATATTTTCCACTTATGGCCTCTGTCATGTTGCCAAGCTCATCACCAATCTCCTTTCGATCTTGGTTGAGTGTGTTCCTGCTGAAAATCATTGCTGACTTTTCGTAGTTCACCATTTGCCCTGAAGCTTTCTCATATTTTTTAAGGATTTCTTTTACAGTTCCTGCCTCCTGTTTAGTTGCTTTGCAGCACAAAAGAGAGTCATCTGGTCATCCAAGATATCTTTATGATTGTTTCGTTTAATCACTTGGAGGTCTACTAGTTTATTATTCATTATAATCTACTATTAAGTTAGAAATCAAATCTGTAATTGTTTGATCCCTCTAACTTGTGTAGTCTCTAAGATTTATTAACTTTTTTTTACAAGAACAATTTATTTATTTATTTCAAAACTAAAAAGAGACCGTTATACAAGTTATAGAGAATAAAAATCCTGAGTCCTAGCACCTAATTAGGCACTAGCCTAAGAGATGGGAATTCTGTAGCATCCATAGCCAGACAGCGGCGGATCTCCCCTAGTAATTGCTGAAGAGAGTCAAAGACCATACTGGGGTATCCCTGTAAAGCCGCTAACCGATCTGCAACCAGATTTGCCTCCTGGAAGACATGTATAAATGAAATCGATACCTAATCTAGAAGCTGACGAATCCTTCTCAGCAAACTGCAATACGACCAACCCCCTAGAGCCGACGATTTGACTAGCGACACAAGGACCGCAGAGTCCGCCTCCACCAATATACCCTGTATCCCCTTTGCCTCACACACTAGCAGCCCTTCCCGCACTGCAAGTGCCTCAACCTGCAGTACCCCCTTCTCCCCAAACTCTTTGTAGAAAGCAAACACAAGTCTACCATTGGAATCGCGTAGCACCCCTCCCCTACTAGCTCTCCCATTGGCCACACTAGCATCTGTGTTTAGTTTGTACCACAAGGCTGGAGGTTTTGTCCATGTAACCATCACTGCCCACCGATTATGGGCCACCCTAGATGTTAGTCTTGCCCATTCACAATCCAGATCCCCATAGAACTGAGCCTTTTCAAGTTTGTTTGCTCTTCCCACGTCATATAAGAAAGTAATGACCTCACGTGTGACCGTCCAAGTAGAAAAAACCTGATCTTCAAATCTTGCCTTATTTCGTCCCTGCCAGATGAACCATGCCACCAATAGCAGGAGGACACATCTTATATGATGTGCAGGGATGCGAGGCAGCAATGTGGCCCACTTCCTCCATAACAGCTGAAGATCATCAAACGGGAGGTGAAGCATTCCAAACATAGTAGCAAAATGCCCCCAGACCTCCCTCGCCACCGGTCCACGGACAAAAAAGTGAAGCACCGATTCCTCCTCTGCGAGACAGCAGGAGCATCTGGATATCAAGGGCAGACCTCTTCGACGCAGCACCGAATCCAAGGGCACAAAGTTGTTCAACAGTCTCCAAGCAAAGATAGATATTTTCAGCGGAACACCCCTATTCCAAACCAGACCATGCATCGGGAAGCCACCTCTACTTTGTCGACATAGCTCCCATACTGAACTCAATGAAAAGCATTTCGTCGTTGACCCCGCCCATATGATCTGATCCTGCCCATCAAGGTCGAAAGGAGTCTCCAATATCAAATCCACCAGATGGCAAGGAAGCCACTGCTTTAGTCAGTCCCCATTCCACCCATCTCGACTAAAGAATTCTGCCACGAAAAAATGAGGTCTGATCATATCCGTTGGAACCAAAGTGCCTAAGGGACCAAGCTCACACCAAGTGTCAAGCTAGAAATCCACCATGCCCGGTCCCAGGCTCCATGTAATCTGAGATTCAGCCAACTCCAGTATACCAAGGAGCCGCTTCCATGTACCCTTCGGTCTTGCTACCATCGCCTGGAGCGGGTGTTGGTCACCGATATACTTAGAGAACATAAAATCCAACCATATGGATCCCCGTTGACGAAGCCGCCACCATAACTTACAGGAGAAGGCTTTGGCCATGTCATCCAACGAGCGAACTCCCAATCCCCCCACCTTTGCGGGGAAGCACAGCTTCTCCCAAGACGCCCAATGAATTCGTTTAGTGTCCAGAGCTTTATCCCATAAAAAAGAGTTGAATATTCGTCCCAAGGCAACCAAGACCGCCTTAGAGAGTTTAAGAACCTGCAAAAGATACAGCGGCATCGAGTTCAAAACGTGCTTTAAGTGAATTAATTTACCCCCATAGACAGCAGCTTCGTACTCCAGTGGAAAACCAATGCCCTGACCTCGCAATAATCCTATCAAAGGCAATTGACGAGCACCAACCTCACGAAATGGGAATATCAAGATAGACCAGGGGAAAAAACTGCCGTTGAAACCCTAGAATGGAAGATACAATTTTCACATGCGCCTCAGTCGCCCCAGACGGGCACACAAAGCAGCTTTTTGCTGCATTTATCCTCTGTCCTAAATACTGCTGATATTGCCTAAAAAAGCCTCCCACTGCTTCTAAGGTCTCCCGCGATAGTCTCGTGAAAATAGTGACATCATCGGCGAATGCCAAATATGGAACTCTGCCTCCTCCAGCTTGGAAAAACCTATGTCTGCTTTGGCGGAATAAGGCAGCCAACCCTCTTCCAAAGAATTCAGAGACTAGCACAAAAAGACCTGGCGAGATCGGATCCCCTTGTCTGACTCCTCGCGTCGACTTGAAAAACCCCGCCGGCTCCCCATTTACTAGCACCAAAAACCAATTATTTGCAACCAGGTGGAAGATCAAATCGACTGCATTTTCTTGGAAACCAAAAGCACGAAGCATGAAAATAAGAAAAAACCACTCCACTCTATCATACACCTTTTCCATATCCAGTTTTAACATGAGGTTTGAAGCCTCCAAACAACGGTCGAGTTCCTGTGCAATGAACAAATAAAAAATGTCTAATTGTAATTATTGATATTACATAAAAGATGTCATATTATTTTCTCGAATATATGTTGTCTTCTTGGTTGCATTGCCCATATTCATCCTCATGTTTGATGGATAACCTTAAACAATTGATGATTAGAAAGTCCTCTATACTCCTACACACTGCATAAGCCAAGCATTTTAACCAAAAGAAGCTTTAGGGGTATATCGCATTTAACCCTAAATATTATTTGTTAAATTTGTTGTATCTCTATGAATATAATAATTACGAGTTAAATGCTTTAAATTCCATGTTGCTGTCACACCTTGTATTCCATTGGAGTCCAATAATTAACACCATAAGCATATTCATCAATAGTTCTTGCAGAAATCCAATTAGTTGCCCGTTTTGGATGAATTTTGGTTTCCAAGTTCCACCAATTCATTAGTTTAGAAAATGTACTAAGCAGTTAACTGTGTTTTGGATCTTGTGTCTGTTTTCATCCGTTCTATCGCCAAGAGAAAAAGGGCGATGCCTTAACCAATTAACAGCCACAAGACAACTTAATAGAGCTTGGCTTAATTTGAAATGCAGTTCTTTGAAAAACTTGGAAACTTGATGTTGTTAGAGTGCATGAAACTCCAGATATATGCAGCTAGTGGAGAATATGTTAATGAAGAACCTTGCATCTTTGAGGCACTAATCTTTTCTCTTGGCATTCTCATTGCTGAGCTTAACTGTGGAAAGCGCGATAGGTTGATGATTTCCCTTGTTTCTTTGATTCCTAATTTTGAGTAAAAATCGATAAACTTGTTTGCTTTTTAGGAATTACGAGTAATTTCTTGAGTTTTTCTTTGGAAGTAGTTAACTTACGTTGTTTACAGAAATAGTATGCCTTTGTGGATGAACATACCACTTGAAGTAAATACCAAAAGGCAATTAGATTCATCAAACAACTTTTCTTAACATAGTCATGTAGGGTGAGAATAAAATTTGAAAGAAACTTTCTTTGTGACATTGATCATTAGCTTCAATAATTGCAGAAGAAATGTAAAAAAAAAAAAAAAATTGTATCAAACAAAGATTCCATGGTTAAAACATAGCATAAAACCTTTCTCAACATGCTTATTAGGTCAAGAAGCAAACTTTTCCATCATAATGATTATTGACTTCAACAGTTACAGATGGAAATGATAATCGAGGATTAACAAATCCGGATTGAACAAAAAAGACACAACTGATCAGTGTAACATGGAAAATTTTGAGGTGGAAGCAGAAGCTTTGCCAATTCATAAACCGGATTCTGGTATAGTTCTAGTTGGAAGGTGGAAGCTTTCCGGCCAAGAAGGATGAGAATAAAGTGAGTGCACGAGAAGGCTGATAGCTAGGAACAAAATGTCCAGCTCCCCTCACTGTCACAAAGGTCAGGTTTTCATATTCCACTGCATAACCACCAACCTGAGAGGACAGAAATGAAGTTAAAACCATTCATGATTATCTAAATGCAATCCGGTTTTCAGCAGGAATTGATCTAATTAAACAAATCTTAAGTATGGTCATAAATCTTGATTTTTTCTTACCTCGCCTTGGGTGTACCAAGCATACCAAGGATTTTTCACCACAAATCCGAGTTTGTTTAAGGCATACTTAGTTGTTGTTACAGAACATACACTATCTGTGTCTCCACTGCAATTCAAAAAGTTCTAAGCCTCAATTCACAAATCACTAACACAAAGCAGATGCATAAAAAATTCATACACTTCATAATTTTGCTTTTGCTCAAACTTGTGACATTAGTACCTATAGATCCAAACGCTAATGCCACTCTCAGTCAATTCCTTGATGGTAGTTAAAACTGTATCCGGTTCGTCATCCCAATTAAGGTGTATGTAGTCACTGTTTGAACATGCAGATTACAAGAAGACAATTAGTTAAGTCACATAGGAAGTGTAATGTAAAAATTATGCGTCTATCAGATTTTGAATAATGCAATGCTTACTTGCAGGAATCCCATGGTCCTGGGATGACAGTGGTGTTAGCATGAAGTGACTTTTGCACTTGAGGAGTATTTAGATAAGTGTATACATAATGATCCGAGCAAGGATCGAACTCTGATATCTACTTAATCAAAGGGGTAAGAAAACCATGTCAGAGTTGATTTGTCCATCAGGGATATGGAACACCAAGTCAGTGGATTTTACAATTGATAACGAAATCTTACCGTAGCAGGAGTATTTGAAGAAGAAGAGCACAAGGGAGCATAGATATTGTAATCATCAATATTGCCTTTAGCTGAATCTGCTTGGTCCTCGTATGTCTGACAAGCATCTGATGTATTTCCTGAAGAAAAATTGCAATTGGAAAATATACCCTATCCGAGCATGGGTCCAGTAATAATCATAAGTCCCACTGCCTTGTGTTTCAATATCAACGTATGGATTCCCAATCTGAAAATCATGGACGATATTTAACCACCATTCGGTGTGAAAAGAAGCCCGTCAAACTGTTGAAAGTTCAAAAAAGAAAAAACTTACAGCAATTCCTTTCAAGTTAATGACAGTTTGGTTCGTTATCTTATTGTTATGGAGAATGAGTTGAGCAAGCTGAGGCACGTAATGACCAGCGTAGCTTTCTCCGGTTATCAAGAAGTCTCTGGTTTTGTACTCAGGGAACCTTTCTAGCCAGTTGACTAGAAATGTATAGGAATCTGCTGCAGTTTTTGTATCTCCGGTAATGTAATCTGAGGATGTATTGGAGTAAGAAAATCCAACACCAGCTGGAGATTCCAAGAAGAGTACGTTTGCCACTACATTGAAGGACACAAAACGGGTGGAGTTAATTGTGAATTTCTCAAAATTTTGATGACGATTACTCTGCAATTAATTGATCAGATTTTTACCAGTGTTCCAGGCATATGGATTAAGCCAGAGGGTGCTCCCATCCTTATTAACTCGGAAAGGTCCCAATTCAGTCATTGCTCCAGCTCCAATTGAGGAGCATCCAGGTCCTGTTTTCGGTTCAAGCATGCATAAAAACGTTCTTTCAAACAAGGAAAACACGAAGATGACAGACTACTCTCAATCACTATTTTTTTTTCTTAAATCTCTGTCATTATCCTATCTCTTTATTCCTATCTTTTAGGTATTTCTAATCCTAGATTTGTAGATACTTTCTCAATTATTTAAAATCCAAAATGATATAACATTGAAGAGAGTGTTATATTCGTGTGCAACTTTGAAAGGTTACAGACGTTTGTCACCTTAACTACTATTCTTCAAACAATAGCCTCTCTCTACAGAATGCTAATCACAAAATTTCAAATAGAAATACGCACCTCCATGTAGCCACAAAACCAGAGGCTTGGCCGAAGAGTTTTGGGATTCGGCAAAATAGTAAAAGAGAGCTCGACCAGCTTTAGGATCAACTGTGACATACCCTGAATACTGATCAAAATTTACTGCATTTGGCTGTCCTGGCAATGTTGTGATCCTGTCAGCTTCCTTCAACCCTTCTTGAGGGCCAACATAAACTGGCGAATACTCATTTCCCAATTCCTCAGTCACATAATTCACTGATCTTTTCGAGCTTCTTCGAGCCTTGAGGTGCTTCAAAAGAGGGTCATGCTTTTTTCCTGCATAACATTGCACAGATGCCACTAAGCATACAAGAATGAGAAGAGGTAACACTAATGCACCTTTCATCCTTTAGGCGTAAAATTAGAATCCTGATTTTGTTTCACCAATGCAATTAACGTTTGTGTTTTATAGGTAGCTCTGAAGAAGAAATGTCGAATTTATCGTCTTCTTTCTTGTTGTTCTCGTCACATTCACAATCATATGGCATTTCCTTGGTTTGTTTTCATCGTATGAAAACTGTCTCATTCCATTAGTGTAACTTTATTTGATTTTAAATATGTCGACCCAAGAAAGGTTATTGACATCTACAAAAGAGATTACTAAAAAAGAAGATCATGACATTGGAGGTGTCAAATAGGCAGACAATTACGATGAATCGATCTATCCCACACGAATTTGGAGCACAATAAATCCCAAACGAATTTGAAGCCAGACAAATTTTGGCTTTATTATTTTTTTTTTTAATTTTTTCGAATAGTAGAACAAAAGATGGTTTTTCATTTATTGAACACCAGAAATTGTTAATAACTATTTATTCTCTATTTCAGTCCCTAAACTTTTTATTTGGCCAAAAAAAACACATTGATTTACTACTAAAATGATCACTCTGGCCATATAAAAATATTTAATAACCAAAACAGAAAATTTCAAACAGTGTTGTGACTATTTTTGCTATTTTCTCTGCTTGAAAATAGAAGAATTTTTTTTAAAAAAAATAAGTTAAATACAAAACTTGGCTTCTCATTAGTCGCTAGCATAACTTTTGTTTAAGTAAAAAAAGAAATTCTTTTTGTAAGATTAGCCTCTTGTAGAAGTAATTATGATCCACATGATTGATTTTAAAGTGGTTGATATTCTGATTAATTAATTAACATTGTGTCAATAATAAATTAGTATCTCCTATTTAATAATGATTGATTGATATTTTCTACTAATTGATATCTTATTCAATCATTTAAGCAATCAAATCAATTAATTAGTTAGAAACTATTATTTTGAGTTATGAATTATGACAAGATTTTCTCGACGGAAGGAAACCATAGAGATTTTGGTAGTAAGGGTCCTTAGTTTAGCCTATAAATAATCTTTGGTACTCTATTAATTAGCACTACACTCTCTGGTTAGGCATAGATTAGAAGATTCTTATTCTAAATTTCTCTTTTGTTTATCTCTTCTTCTACAAATTTTCTTTGTTAGTATAGAGAAGAAGAAAGTAAGAAGTTCAGGAGCGATATGGATTTAAGTTCTACCTAACAACAATGGCTGGAGATAAATTATTTAAATTTTCACTATTTAGTACAAGTTGTTCGTACTTATTTGTTTAACATGTGGATGTGGTATCAGGGTCACCCTCCAGCTATATGTTGTTTAACATATAATTTTATGGTTTATTGACAATCTGATAAAAGTTGCATAGATTCATAGAATATTAGATAAATCAAATCTAATTTGGCATGAGATCTATGTTTCTATTATTTCAATGATTGAGAATTAATGACTAATCCCATGTATATGTATCATTCTTGTGATGATTTATTTGGACATGCAATTTATTCGGGTTTGTTTAATCCAGTATGACTTGCTAATGATTTGAATATTTCTTGGACTCACATATTCTTAGTTGTGGATGTTATATGTATCGATACACATCATGATTATTGTTATCAACGTACTTTAACATTCTCAGAAACATATAATTGGACTTTGGCCATCCAATATGTAGTTATTTACATCTCACTTTTTGGTTGAAATGAGTATTCTTCAAGACAACTTGGTATGATTAATTTATATGATTGAGTGCATACATGTATAGTTAGTATGACATTTGATCAACAAAATCATTATGTAACATTCGCATGCTCATACTTGTATATGACAACATAACTATTTATGTCTTGTATGAATTATGATTAATATACTTATGCCTTTTGACTTTGCATCATATATACTAAAATATCATAAAGGTTGAACTTTGCTTTTGGGGCACTTTATGTTTATATGAGTTCTATTTAAGCAACTCCATGCCTCTTGAAATTGTGATTAATAATTGTCATCAGTAGTTTATTTATTTGCTGCACTTTTGTCTAATTATTTAAAAATATAAATTACAACATCTTTCAACTTTTAATTTTTGTCAATTATAAATTATTTAGATATTATCACAAAGATCTTTGCATCTTGTACTTAAAAGTGGCGACAACATCTTACATACTTGATATTTAGAATTTTAATCACATAAATGTTAAGCGATTAAATGAATAACATCTAATTAAGTAAATAATTAATTTGTTAAAATTTATCACTTAGCCCACAAGAAAGTGGTAGTTTTAATAAGAAAGATTAATTGAAATAAGATGGTAAATTTAACATTTTGTTAAGATATTTTCCTGGACTCACGGGTATGAAAAATTTCTGCGTTTGGATTGAGTGTTTTTGCACCTGTTTTTGAAAAACTGTTTTTCACATTCCAAATGCTACAGTAATGTGTATTTCAAAAACACCATATCCAAACAATATATCAAAAACAACTCCAAATATATTTCAATTATGTATATTTAATTTGTATATTTTAATAAGTATATTTCAATTTGTATATTTTAATTATGTATTTCAATATGTATATTTCAATATGTATATTTCAATTATGTATTTTAATATGTATATTTCAATTATGTATATTATATATATATATTATATTAATATAAATATATTTATTTCAATTATGTATAATATTATATATATTATATCAATTGAAATAAATATTATATATTTATATAAATACATTTATTTATATATAAATTTATAAATATATTTATTCAATTTTGTTTTATAATATATATTAATATACATTAATATGTATATTTCAATTATGTATATTATACATAAATTATATTAATAATAATGTATATTATATATATTATACATTTCTAATATTATATATTTATACATACATATTATAAATATTTTATTTTATTTATAATATATTTTTATATATTTATAATATATTTACATAAATATTATATGTTATATAAATTATATATAATATAATATATATTATATTATACATTTATATAAATGTACATTTATACATAATATATAAATATTTATGTATATTTATAATATACATTTATATTATGTATAATATATAATATAATACATTTATATATTTATATTAATATACATAATATTAATTTTACATTTATACATAATATCAATACATATATACATTTATATTAATTATATAAATACATTTCTACATAATATTTATATATATTTATAATATATTAATTTATACATTTATAATAATATACACTTATAGTTTATAATATATTTATAATATTCATTTATAATTTATACATTTATAATAATATACACTTATACATTTATAAATATATTTATATTATGTATTATATATAATATAATACATTTATATATTTTTATACGAATATATAAATATATTTATTTATAAATGTCTATAAATGTATTATAAATGCATAAATGTATATTTATATAAAAATATAAAAATTATAATATTCTAAAAATACTCAAAAATATGTTTCAAAAATACCTCTAAAAATAATCCAAAAAAATCTACAGTAAAAGTTTTTCATATAGTTTTTGAAAAACAACCCAAAAAACAACTAATCCAAACGAACTTGTTTTTCAGATTCAAAATGCTACAGTGGTGTTTTTGAAAAACAAACCCAAAAACAGCTAATCCAAACGGAGCCTTTTATTTTTATAGTTTTAATTTACTAGTTTTATTATAAAGAAAGTAAATTCAATACATGTCTGGTAGCCTCTACCACGCGAAGATTTGAATTTATTATTTGAGTTAACATTGGTTAATTCAACCTTTATGTCTTAAATTCATAGCAACAATATATGTTTATTCTTGGATATTGCAATTTTTTTACTACTACTGTTTTTAATGATTCATCTCATATTCCAATGCTATTCGATAAAAACTACACCGAATGGAAGGACAAGATTCTTCTAACTTTGGGGTGCATAGATCTTGATTTGGCGTTTCATGAGAATGAACCACCCATTCCCATGAATCCTAGTTCGTCAAATGAAAAAGTTACTTATGAGCGGTGAGAGCCAAAGCATATCAGTCAAAGCATTAAGGGTTCAATCACTGATTGTGGTCGAGTCAAAACTTATATGAAGGCAATTGATGAACAATTTGTAAGTTTTGACAAGGTTTTGGCTAGCACCCTTATAAAGAAATTTGCAACCATGACACTTGATAAAAGCAAGAGTGTTTGCAAGCACATTATGGAAATGCGAGACATTGTTGCTAAACTGAAGTCCCTTAAAGTTGAGATTTTTGAGTTATTCCTTGTGCATTTCATTCTCAACTCTTTCCCATTGGAATATGCTCTGTTTAAGATCTCTTATAACACAACATAAAGAAAAACAGTCAATTAATGAATTCTTGACCATGTGTGTTCACATGGAGGAGAGATTGAAACATGAGACAAGTGTTCATCTTGTGACTCACGGTAAAGGAAAAGCAAAGAAAGGAAGAGTGTTCCTATAAAATGAGATGGCAATAAAGACAAATGCTATTTTTGCAAGAAGAAAGGGCACTGGAAGAAAAATTGCCTCAAATACAAGAAGTGACTTGAAAATAAAGCTAATCTCACCTTTGTGTGTTATGAATCTAATTTCGCTAAATTTTTTATAATACTTGGTGGATTGATTGCCAAAATTCACATGTTCAATACCAAGCAGGGCTTTCTGAACCTAAGGAAGTTGTTAGAAAGTGAACAAAGCATCTATTCTGAAAACTGGATGTGCTCAACTGTTGAAGGCGTGGGGATCTATAGACTTATTTTAAAAATTGATTTTCAATTAGATATTGAAAATACCTTCTATATTCCATACTTTTCTAGAAATTTTATTTCTTTTCTAGATTATTTATTATTGGATATGATTTCAATTCTCATCTTTCAACCATGAATCTTTTGAAAAATAATAAAGTTATTGATTCTGCCAATTTAGATGGAATGTTTATACTTGAGTTAATCCTCACCTCTCTCTCTCTCCCTTCCCCTCCTCCCTCTCTCCCTCTTCTCTCTCCCCTCCTCCTTCTCCCCCTCACCTTTCCTCTCCCCTAATCTGGTCACACATCTAGTCGCGAGGGGAGAAGGGGAAGGGGAAGGGAGGGGGGAGAGTAGGAGGAGAAGGGAAGAGGAGAGGGAGAGAGGGAGGAGGTGAAGGGAGAGAGGAGAGAGAGGGAGGAGACGGAGGAGAGAGAAAAAAAGAAAAAATGACTCGTTGACCAGCACTTGCCGGCGATGGAGGTGCTATATTGTGGTGGGGTGAGGAAGAAAAAGAAAAATGAAGGAAAATTTTTTGTGTGTTTTTGGGTATTTTAAGGTGTGTATTTTAAAAAATTTTGAGAAAATTTTTCATCTTACTATAGTTAAAGTTGTTAAAAATTTTGTAGAAGAAAATTTTGGCAAAAAACTTGCTTGCCAAACAAGCCCTTCTTTTCAATTGATATGTGTATACATATTGAGGATTTTTTTTTCTTTTTTCTCGTACACACTCCATCAAGGGTATCAAAATCCCCTATTAGTGAGTTCACACATACATCATGAAAAATTATTAGTTTTTCAACGCTAATAGTAGAATCTATGGCGTATAGTGCTGAAATTGATAAATCAAGGGCATTTTGCCAACCCCAAAAAAGTTTTAAGAAGTATTTTGCAATCAATACTAAATACCATTGTTCAGGGAATATTGTTTGTTTCTACATTTTTTTTTTCAATATTTTGTTCTCTTCCGAATTACACGCTTTCCTTCTTGTTTTAAAGCTCCCTTTCTCATAATTGAAAAGCATGCAAATATTGATTAATAGATAATATCTTGGGCAATGAATTACTAATAATCAGTGTTTTGAAACTTAGATTAGTCAATGACACGACGGAACTCAAGAATTGAGACTCAATAGGCTTAGCGGGTTTGGAATTGATACATATATATTGATTGAATACCTATAAAAATGTATCTTATGATATTTTTAAACTTAAAATCAAAATTATTGTTTATAACTAAATTATTTTTTATTTATTTTAACTTGTTATGGGTAGGATTTAATAGTTGGGGAGAGGGTAGGCAAATTTGAACCTAAGATCTTTAATTTTTGAATTTTCATTCCTCAACCTTAACCTCTTAACCAAAGCGTTCCTGATTTATAATTAAAGTGATAAGACCTATTTGATAAAATATACAAAATAAGATTGCTACTGAGACTAAAAATAATTCAAAAGAGCATTTGTAAATGTCAAAATTATCTAAAGATAAAAAATAATTACTATAAAGTTATGATTATTGATAACTCCATTATTTGCATATATTTATGTTATGATTTTCTTAACTTTTATTATGGATTCACCAAATTATGAGTGTATTTTCTATGGTTTTCAGGAAAATTAGTTGGAGGTTTGAATTGAAAAAATGTGGAGGAAAATCAAGAATATTGTGCTGGAAGTTATTAGAGATATATTTTGAGATATCTTTCAAGCAATTATCAGGGAAATATGGTTGAATTTGGAAAATCTTATCAAATGGTTAAACATTGGCCAATCAAAAGAGAGGCCAGTTGCAACCCAACTTTTGGGAAGAAGTTTGGCAGGATTTGAGAGATTTTCTCTCTAATATATCTCTTATCTTTTTTCCTTTAGTATCTTATCATTCGGGCAGAGTAGGAAGATCAACAGGAATAATTGATCTCTCTCTGGCTCACTTTTCTCTCTCTTTTCTCGATGTCTATTTTCTACTTTGACTGCATTTTTCCTTAGGGAGGGCGGCTAGGCTTTTCTTGTCTAGTTGAAGGATAATCAAGATTTTGGTTTAATAAAATTAATTGTGAGATCAAATTTGTTTTCATTGTTCAACCTATATTTTGAGTATCGAATGTTCTTTTGTAGATATCTTTATGATTGTTTCATTTAATCACTAGGATGTCTACTAGTTTATTATTCGTTATAATCTACTACTAAGTTAGAAATCAAATCTGTAATTGTTTGATCCCTCTAACTTGTGTAGTCTCTAAGATTTATTGACTTTTTTTTTACAAGAACAATTTATTTATTTATTTCAAAACTAAAAAGAGACCGTTATACAAGTTATAGAGAATAAAAATCCTGAGTCCTAGCACCTAATTAGGCACTAGCCTAAGAGATGGGAATTTTGTAGCATCCATAGCCAGACAACGGCGGATCTCCCCTGGTAATTGCTGAAGAGAATCAAAGACCATACTGGGGTATCCCTGTAAAGCCGCTAACTGATCTACAACCAGATTTGCCTCCTGGAAGACATGTATAAGCGAAATCGATACCTAATCCAGAAGCTTACGAATCCTTCTCAGCAAACTGCAATACGACCAACCTCCCAGAGCCGACGATTTGACTAGCGACACAAGGACTGCAGAGTCCACCTCCACCAATATACCCCGTATCCCCTTTGCCTCACACACTAGCAGCCCTTCCCGTACTGCAAGTGCCTCAGCCTACAGTACCCCCTTCTCCCCAAACTCTTTGTAGAAAGCAAACACAAGTCTACCATTGGAATCGCGCAGCACCCCTCCCCTACTAGCTCTCCCATTGGCCACACTAGCATCTGTGTTTAGTTTGTACCGCAAGGCTGGAGGTTTTGTCCATGTAACCACCATTGCCCGTCGGTTACGAGCCACCCCAGATGTTAGTCTTGCCCATTCACAATCCAGATCCCCATAGAACTGAGCCTTTTCAAGTTTGTTTGCTCTTCCCACGTCATATAAGAAAGCAACGACCTCATGTGTGACCCTCCAAGCAGAAAAAACTTGACCTTCAAATCTTGCCTTATTTCGTCCCTGCCAGATGAACCATACCACCAATAGCGAGATGACACATCTTATATGATGTGCAGGGATGCGAGGCAGTGATGTAGCCCACTTCCTCCATAACAGCTGAAGATCATCAAACGGGAGGTGAAGCATTCCAAACATAGTAGCAAAATGCCCCCAGACCTCCCTCGCCACCGGTCCACGGACAAAAAGGTGAAGCACCGATTCCTCCTCCACGAGACAGCAAGAGCATCTGGATACCAAGGGCAGACCTCTTCGACGCAGCACCGAATCCAAGGGCACAAAGTTGTTCAGTAGTCTCCAATCAAAGATAGATATTTTCAGCGGGAGCGGGACATCCCTATTCCAAACCAGACCATGCATCAAGAAGCCACCTCTACTTTGTCGACACAGCTCCCATGCGGAACTCAATGAAAAGCATTTCGTCGCCGACCCCGCCCATATGATCTGATCCTGCCTATCAACATTGAAAGGAGTCTCCAAGATCAAATCCACCAGATGGTAAGGAAGCCACTGCTTTAGTCTGTCCCCATTCCACCCTTCTCGACCAAAGAGTTCCGCCACCAAAAAATGAGGTCTGTCCATATCCGATGGAACCAAAGTGCCTAAGGGACCAAACTCACACCAAGTGTCAAGCCAGAAATCCACCATGCCCGGTCCCAGGCTCCATGTAATATGAGATTCAGCAAACTCTAATATACCAAAGAGTCGCTTCCATGTACCCTTCGGTCTTGCTACCACTGCCTGGAGCAGGTATTGGTCACCGATATACTTAGAGAACATAAAATCCAACCATATGGATCCCCGTTGACGAAGCCGCCACCATAACTTATAGGAGAAGGCATTGACCATGTCATCCAACGAGCGAACTCCCAATCCCCCTACCTTTGCCGGGAAGCACAGCTTCTCCCAAGACGCCTAATGAATTCATTTAGTGTCCAGAGTTGTATCCCATAAAAAAGAGTTGAATATTCATCCCAAGGCAACCAATACCACTTTAGGGGGTATAAGAACCTGCAAAAGATAAATCGACATCGAGTTCAAAACGTGCTTTAAGTGAATTAATTTACCCCCATGGACAGCAGCATCGTACCCCAGTGGAAATCCCGTGCCCTGACCTTTCGCAATAATCCCATCAAAGGCAATTGACCAGCACCGACCTCGCGAAATAGGAACATCAAGATAGACCAGGGGAAAAACCTGCCCTTGAAACCCTAGAATGGAAGATACAAGTTTCACCTGCGCCTTAGTTGCCCCAGACGGGCACACAAAGCAGCTTTTTGCTGCATTTATCCTCTATCCTGAATACTATTGATATTGCCTAAAAAAGCCTCCCACTGCTTCTAAGGTCTCCCGCGATAGTCTCGTGAAAATAATGACATCATCGGTGAATGCCAAATATGGAACTCTGCCTCCTCCAGCTTGGAAAAACCTATGTCTACCCTGGTGGAATAAGGCAGCCAACCATCTTCCAAAGAATTCAGAGACTTACACGAAAAGACCTGGCGAGATCGGATCCCCTTGTCTGACTCCTCGCGTCGACTTGAAAAACCCCGCCAGCTCCCCATTTACTAGCACCGAAAACCAGTTATTTGCAACCAGGTGGAAGATCAAAATTGACTGCATTTTCTTGGAAACCAAAAGCACGAAGCATGAAAATAAGAAAAGACCACTCCACTCTATCATACGCCTTTTCCATATCCAGTTTCAACATGAGGTTTGGAGCCTCCAAGTGTCGGTCGAGTTCCTGTGCATGCTCCTGCGCCAGTAGGATATTATCAATTATTTGTCGCCCCGGGACAAAGTCGGACTACCAAGGTGAAGCCAGCTGGGGTAGAAGCTTGTTCAACCTATTGGCCACAAGTTTTGATATAATCTTGGAGCTAACGTTACACAAACTAATTGCCTGGAAGTCCTGCCAATGAGATGCCCCTTCTATTTTCAGCCCTAACATAATTAGGGTGCTGGTGACCCCTTTTGGCAACCACCCTCCCTTAAAATAGTTTTGGACCACTACCACCAAATCCTCCTTGATAATGTCCCAACACGCCTGGTAGAAACCAAACCCAAATCCATTCGGGCTAGGGGCACTATCTGGACTGATTGAGAAAACGACCTCGCGAACCTCATCCGTTGTAGGCATGGACATCAGCCTCTCATTATCCACCAGAGACAGTTGTGGAAGAGTGAAAGGTAGCACTGGACGCCGATCGATACCCCTATTCGAACTGAACAGTGTCTTAAAGAACGTTGCGGCTGAGTACTTAATGTCCTCAACCGTTGTCAGCCACTGCCCCATCGAGCTGCGTATGCTAGATATAAAATTAGAGGCCCTCCGTTGCCAAACCACAGCATGGAAAAAAGCAATGTTTGCATCCCCCGCCTTAATCCATCGTATTCTCGATTTCTAGAGCAAAAATTCACAATCAATTGCCAGTTGGTGCATGTATGCCGACCTGGCCTCATGGTAAGCAATTTTGGCCGTCATAGTCCCCTCCATGTCATACTGTAACCCTTAGCGCGCATAACCTGCTTAAGTTCTGCCACCCT
Organism: Coffea arabica; assembly: GCF_036785885.1. NCBI lineage: Eukaryota > Viridiplantae > Streptophyta > Magnoliopsida > Gentianales > Rubiaceae > Coffea > Coffea arabica. Next base: position 44,565,769 of record NC_092310.1, on the reverse strand, counting down.
GTTGCCAATATGCCCAAAGACCTCCTTGTTCCATGTTCTCAGCTTGGCTCGCACGCATAACATTTTTCGGTAGAACTCCGACATCGTACGTGCTGGACTGCTCCCTCCCCATGCCCCTTGAACAACTCCAAGGAATGAGGCATGACGGGGCCAAACGTTAAGGTATTTAAATGAGGCGGTCCCTTGTCTCCCCGCGCCACACTTGATCAAAAGGGACGCATGATCTGATCGCCCCCGTGCAAGGTGCAGCACCCTTGAAACAGCATACATCTCAGCCCATTCACGATTAACCAACACCCGATCCAGATACTGCCACACAGTCCCATTCGTCCAAGTAAACTTAGGCCCTTCAAACTCCACTGTGACTAGGCCACAATTAAAAATGGTTTAATTAAACTCCTCCATGTTTTGAGCATTCGGCGGTGCCCTCTCAGCCACTTTGAGGCCTCCGAGATGATGTTAAAATCCCCTGCCAACATCCAGGATCCTTGTCGTGAGGCTACCAAGCTCTCCATGGCACTCCGGAGAGGTCGGCGAGCTATCCCCATGCAACGAGCATATATTGCCAAAAGAAAAATGTACTAGCTGAGGAGCTGAACTCCATGTCAACCAACTGGTCCGCTAAAGTGTTAAAAGAGATATTGATAGCGAGGTCCCATAGGACCCAGATCTTACCCTCCACAAAGGAGGCTGCCGACTGACAGCCAACAACCCTTTTCACAAAGTCTAACCGCCCTTCATCCGACATAGGTTCCAACAAAATCAGAACATTCACGTTAAAATCAACTTTCATATTTTTTAAATACCGGAGCGAGTCCATCTTTGATGTACCCCGTATATTCCAAACAAGGAAATTAACTGGACCTAACATTAGAACGAAGTGCATACCGCTTTCGAGTGTCCCTACCTCTTGCATTTGATTCAGGATGTCTGCCCGTGTTCTTCGTCCCTGCTGTATTATCCAATTGGCTCAGGAGCTGCGCGTCAATTGGATCAATCCCAGGAGAAGGCCACCACTGCTGCTCCAGCTTGCCAGACTGCTCCAAGCGACGTGTCAACTGTACCTGCATGGCCTGGAGTTCCTGGTACCGCAACCTGTTCGACGCCTTCCCACGTACTGGGCTAAGTGACGTTGCACCCCTCAGCCTGTGGGCTCTGAGTCCCACTGCCTCGTCACCAACCCCATCAAGGACCCCAAATGGGTTGCTGAGAAGCACCTGCGACGCCACGCTGGCCTAGCCAGACCCCTGCTTCCCAGCATTGTCAAGCAACAAAGCGTATAAACCTCTTGCATCTGCTCCCTCCGCTCCTGCCTCAGCCACTGATGTCACGCCATGCACGGGCAATGCCCCTTCTGCCGCCGCACTTCCATGCACTTGCACTGCCCCGTCTACCTCTGCACTTCCATGCGCGCCTCCGCCACCTGAATGGTGCCGCCGTGTTACTTCCCCAAACTATACCATCCCCGCGACTTGGCCCTCCCCGCTGGCTTCCAGTTCCTCAACCTGTCCCTGCACCAAAGGCAAAGCCGAGCACTGTCCACCCTCTACCACAGGCGAAGTTTGCTGGGTCCTCCGCCCTCCAACCTCCTCCTCCTCTACCGTTGTCTTACCTTTATCTCCTTTGGGGCGAGACTCAATGCGCGGCTGCTGCTGTGTCGGCGATGGTTTTACTAGTTTTAGTTCCAGGTGTTTCCTAAAGCACCCCTGTTGCACGTGACAAAATCTCTCACAAAAGGAGCAGAAATCCGACCAGTTTTCGTATTCCACCGCCTGCCAGAAACTATATTCCTTATCCCCTATCCAAATCCCCTGTCCAAATCTTTTTCACAGGTGGCTGGGTTACATCTAGCTCCACCAGCAACCTTGCTACGGACGGTCTTTGCAGATCTCCCGTCGTTGTATCAATCTTCAATAGACGTCCTAAAATAGATGCCAACTTGTTCAATAGGTTCCCTGCAGAAAACCGGATAGGCAAACCCGGAAAACTTACCCACACCGGAGCAATTGATACCTCTTTATTAGCTTTGAAATCCAAAGACCACTTTGAGATTGTCATCGGCGAGCTCTTGATGAACCACATGCGGCGTACAAAAAAGTCTTGTGTAGTTCTCCTCCACTGTTAGCCGGATGAGAACATGGTTTGCATCTAACAAAGCCATCGCGCATTCCCCCTTCAACCCTAGCGACAAAAAATTATTTGATTTCTGCATGGGAGTTGCCCATGTTTATTGACTTGGTTGGGGGAAAGGATGTATTAGGCGATATGGAATAGGGAGTAAAAGGTCCTGAGTTCGAAACCTCCCACTAACACTTAAAAAAAAACTTGGTTCAAAGTAGAAATGTTTTGGGTCTATGGTTTACACTATAAAGCCAAAAAAAAAGAGATAGATTAGCCTATTATCTTGGGTACAAAGTTGGTTTCAGAGCAAATCCCATACATTAACAAAAAAAAAAAAGAATTGTGGAGCTGCCCATTGTCTTGGGTATTATAATTGATATCGGAGCAAGTTTTATCTGAATTCTGCATCAATGAACATGGGCAAGATAAAATTACATAGTGCAATTAATGGCTTAGATATGTTAAATTTGAATTTAGCCAAACTTTTGGCTATATTAAAAGTTGAACCATTTTTCTACCTTGTCAACTTCCAATACACAATTTAACATGAATATAAATTTTTCATCAAGTGTAACAATTAATCCTTAAAGCCTCAAATTTACATAAATAGTCGCGATTCACATACAGATTCTCTAAGCAGAAATATGTGAAAACCGTTGTTGTGTAGAGTGATAGTTAAGCACTTTTTCTATTTCTTTATTTTCTGGTTGGATTGGATGAAAGTATCTCAAATTATTTTTATCTAGAAAATACATACTCGAAAAAGATTTTTTTTAGAGAGGGAGGGAGAGAGAGAGAGAGAGACGTAGACAAATCTCAGGAAACATGTGGTTAAAGGCATGGGATGTTTTTCTCTTTTTCAAGGGTAAACAAACATATACAATGATGTGTTGTTAAACCAGTAGACATGAGTTCATTACGTAAACAGTTCTTGACAAAATTGATATTAGCAATTGGTGATCAAAGTTTACTCCTTAAGAAACAGTTAGATTAACCATCTGACAAAAGGAGAGTCTTTTGGCCTATAGTTTTCCATTTTAATCTGCGCATGCATCAGACAAACGACAACTTAGTTGTGATTTTGAAGCGTGAAAAATTGATTGCTCTGCCCGGTTTATAACTTTGTTGTGTAATAATAAATGGTTCCATGCAAAATTTGGCATCTTTTCAATAAGTGGAAAGATAGTTGCATGGAGATTATACAAACCCATTTAGTTAAATTTACTCATATTCGCCCATGAATAGGTGGGTATGGGTAAAAATGAATTACCCAATAATACCTGAAGAGGTAGTTTTGGACGGTCAAGCCGAGCTGACCTAATACGTCCTCTTCTTGAGCGAAGTGACTTTGTGATGTCTTTTCTTGCACTAGACAGGGCTTTTTCCCCCGGATCACCTCTGATGATTAAATTAGTTTATTGGGAGATGAATAACGGGAATGAAAATAGTAGAGCTCTTACTATATTTCTCTCTCCTTTTCTCTTCCATTGTCTTTTGAAGAATCTTTCTAATTCCTCAAAGTACCCAGATTTTCAACTACAAACTCAGCTATCCGGGCGAGGACTTCTTCGTTTGCAGGCTGAGTCCGTTGGGACCCTTGGTCTTCTGAAGTGTTTTCAGGCTGTGTAGCTGTGCTCGGCTCAGCCCGGTAGAGAGGATTCTCTTACTCCTAGAGCACGTAGATTTCATATTTAGAATATCTTCGGGGCCTCATGGTGGACACCAATTAAAGAGGTAGTTTTTGGATGGTTAAGCCGAGCTGACCTAATACGTCCTCTTCTTGAGCGAAGTGACTTTATGATGTCTTTTCCTGCACTAGACGGGGCTTTTCCCCTCGGATCACCTCCGATGATTAAGTTAGTTTACTGGGGGAAGAGAAAAGGAGAGAGAAATATAGTAAGAACTCTACTATTTCCATTCCCATTATTCATCTCCCAGTAAACTAACTTAATCATCGGAGAAGATCCGGAGTTAAAAACTCCAGTGCAAGAAAAGACATCACAAAGTCACTTCGCTCAAGAAGAGGACGTATTAGGTCAGCTCGGTTTGACCGTCCAAATACTACCTCTTCAACACCTATTTAATAAATTGGTATAATTGGATAACTCTCTAAATCCAATTAACCCATTTAGAATTGTCTTCACAATCACATCCATCGCTACTCACGAATCATATCCATAGACTCTCTTTTGTTCCCAAGACTTCAAGAATTAATTTGTGCTTTTCTTTTTCTCGGCTCAGTTATTCTCTTAATAAAAGAAACTATAGTCATTTTGTCATGATATCCTGCTTAATTTTTTTCTCAGATTCTTCATTTTGTCATAATGTTAACTACTTTTGTTTTATTTATTATTATTATTTGTTGGTTTTATCTTATCATTTTATTTTCTCGTTATTTGTTAATTTGCTCATTTTTTAGCATTACCAATTTATGATAAGTTTTAGCCTTCTTTCCTACTTTTTCAAAATGAAAATTTAAATTTCTTCATGAAAAAAATGCTAGGGATTCAAAGTCTTTGGATTAAGTTTTATGATAACTTTCATATTGTTTAGTCCAATTTTTTATATTTTTATTGTTCAATTATTAAATAATATGTAATTTTGCAACATAGCACATGGATGGGAAAAAATTTGTAATTAGAATTATTGGGCATTATAAGTAAATATTTAAAATTAATGATGGGTGCAAACTGCAAAGGGTGGTATAAATTGAAAATTTGGCTTACAAAATAAATTTAGATGAGTTTGTAAAAGGTTAGAATACATGGGTAATTAGGTTACCCAACTCTTTTTTTGACTTACCCATTTATACACATCTAATTAAATAGGTATAAATAAGTTAATTTACTTATATCCATTATCCATTTTAACCCATCCAAACCCATCCAAGTTATCCATTTTGACACATCTCATGGAGATGACAAATGAAGTATAAAATATAAATCCCCTTTGGGATTTACATCTGAGTGGCCAAGATTTTGCTATTAAACTCTTAATCAAGTCACATTCTTGGGTTAAGAACAGTTGAGATTACTTTTCAAGGACAAGCATGACAGTTAACATGATAAAGGAACTTTTTGGCAAAAAGCAAATTTATGATGATTAACTGTAGTACTTATAGAATAGAGTAAGTTTTAAGGATCAACAATTTTGATTTGAGAAAATAGACGAGATCATATATACAACTGATCAATACGAGGTGAATGATTCATAGGTATATCTCAAGTCATATTCCATTTCACGATTGATCATACACTTTGGTTTAATCAGCTCTAGTTGGAAGGTGGAAGCTTTTCAACCAAGAACAATGAGAACAATGTTAATGCCCGGGCAGGCTGATAACTAGGAACAAGATGTCCAGCTCCTCTTACTGCAACAAAGGTTAAGTTTTCATATTCCACTGCATAACCACCAACCTGAACAAGAATACAACATAGGATTAAAAAAACTTAATTTTCCTTGTACAGCAATTGAACATCAGGATTCTTTTAACCAAAGAAATGAAATGCAAAAAAAGAAAACGTATAATTTGCAGTTGAATCTTGTTTACCTCGCCTTGAGTGTACCAAGCATACCAAGGAGTTTTCGCGGAGAGCCTGAGATTGTTCAAGGCATATCTAGTTGTTGTCACAGAACAAACACTATCTATGTCCCCACTGCAATTCAAAATGATCAAACTTTAATCAAACACTATCTGGATAGGAAGTTTCTCAGGCAATCATGATTTTTACAACTCAAATTTTTGGCTTCCTTACCTGTACAGCCAAACGCTAACGCCACTTGAAATGAGCTCCTTGATTACAGGTAACACTGTGTCTGTCTCGTCATCCCAATTATGGCCTATGTAGCCACTGTGTGTAGAATTATGTTTTTTTTTTCTTTTTAAAACTTAGTTTAATAAAATGAAAAGGAAAGTATAAAATTAAGTATCCATTGTGGATTTCTCGTATACTACTGGAAATAGAATAACAAAACATTATATCATACATACTTGTAGTTTTTCCAAGGTCCAGGGATTCCGGTTGTATTAGCATGAAGTGATTTTTGCACGGCAGGAGTATTTAGGTAAGTGTAAACATAATTATCCGAGCATGGATCATACTCATTTATCTGTTTCAATCAGAGATATATTAAAAAGTGTGTTACTTTAATTTGGTTTTCATTTAGAGGAGAAAATCAGAAAGGAAGAGAAGTGGTAGTGTATCGAATCAAGTTTTTGTACCAAAGGAGGAGTACTTGAAGAAGAAGAAGAACACAAGGGAGCATAAATATTGTTACTGTCAATATGGCCTTTAGCTGAATGTGCTTGGCTCTTGTATGTTTGACAAGCATCTGGAGGTGGATCTGCCGAGGAAAAATTGCAATTAGAAACTATACCCTGATGGATTTCATCGGATATTAGGGCATGTGTCCAGTAATAATCATAAGTCCTCCTGTTTTGTGTTTCAATATCATAGTGTCCATTCCCAATCCGAATTCCATGGACAATTTATATTCATCATTTAATGTGTAGGGTAAGCTAGTTAAATTAAATAAAAACAATTGATGATTCAATAAATGTATCACTTACAGCAACTCCTTTCAAGTTAATAACAGTTTGGTTAGTTATCTTGTTGTTATGGAGTGTTGGGATATCAAGTGTGAATTGTGACAGCCCCACTTTCCCCTAAGGCGAACCAAAGGGTTCGGCGGACTGCCTGCCCAACTCTCGTCGGGACTCAGTCGATCACTTCAAGCAACCATAAGAACATCTAACCACGATCCAACTTAAAACAAAACGTATATACAATAATATCTCAAGAAGAAGTACAACCGTTATATATACAGAGGTTCTCAAATCACTATACAACCAACCCGTGCCAAGCACTAGAGCGAGAACCATGACAAAAGAAAACCAAGGGCTAGACCCAACTAGTCTATACCGGCTCTCGTCCTTGCTCGCCTTCCCCTGTTAAGGAAAACAACTAAAGGGGTGAGCTATAAGCTCAGTGAGGTTTCGAACACATAGGCAACAAGAAGTTCAATGCATTCATTACATGTTACCAATAATTCAAATACAAAAGAAAGCGATAAACACCTTCATTAAAAGGATACGTGCTCACAAGGAGCCATTCGTTCATTCATTCTCCTTTCGTTCCCTTATACCTTCAATCATTTGAAAATGCATTTGTATATAAGTAAAACCCTCATTCATTCATTCGTTCATTCATTCATTCACCAGGCTCCACCAACCTCCACCAACCTACAAGATAATACTCGAGTATACCAAAACGTTCACCCAGGTCCCTAATCGCCCGACCGAGTCCGCTTCTAGCTCGAGACGACCGGTAACAAGGGGCAATGGCCAGTTCAGCCAAAAGGCTTACATTCATGCACAAATAACATTTCAATCATTCAATCATTGAAAATTTCACAATCGTTTAGGCCGAGTGCGATAAAGTACACACTTGCCTAGAAAACTCGTTTTAACAATCATTGAAAGCATATAACATGTTATCAATCATTCATACCAGCCATATAATCATGAAACATATCAAACAGGGAACACTCACCTATACACGCAAAATAACGTCCACTTCTCAATCACCAATGAAACCTAAAAGTAAACAAAGAACACATTACAATCCATCTAGCATGATTTGGATGAAATCAAGGATTACCCGACTACTCGCGAGTAAACGTATAAAATGACTTTTAAAGTGTCAATAGAGCATATGGATCCATGGACGGGAATTACTAGGGTTCATAAACCAACCTAAAGAGGTATTAGGTTTTAGAATAGTAAAATGATCATTTTATTTGCCAAGCGAAAATATACAGGTTCAAATAGAAATTTAGCCCTCGGCCACCTTTTGAAAGAGCCGGTAACATTTTCAGTAAATACGTCCAATTCGTCACAAAATACATTCGCAAAATCACTTTAACTTGCTCACATTACAAGAAGATAAACGGATGGCATGTCCCTTGTGTTTACCTATTTTCCAGCCATTAATGGCTTCATTATTTTCCTCAAAACAGTCCCAACATCTCATATAGAATAATCTCGTGTCCAAAAGCCGTTCACTAGGCTTAAAGTCATATAAATACAAAAATAAATACAAAAATCAAGCTAAAAAACATTTCCGGATAAAAACAGTTTTTGACACCATTTTGCGGTTTTGGCACCATTGGCGCCACGATTATCAGATGAAGGTGTAAGATACACCATTTCGAAGCTAACAGATAGGGCTACAATGTTGAAGAAGGCCACTCAGTCCAGTTTGTAGTGTAACTAGGTCAAAATTGACATATATGAAACCAGAAACTCACAAACAGGTTGGCTAACCGCACAATTGTTAAACAACAATAGCTCAGGCTACCGAAGTCCGATTGAAGTATATCTTATGGTGTTTCGAAGCTAAAACACAACCCTACATTTCTTATGAAGACCTCCAAGGCCAAATCATGCATTTTCATGATCAAAATGGAAAACTACACCAAAACCAGAATTCTGGGCGCGAAACAGGTTTCATGAACAGTCAAGGGTGTTTCGGTCATTTCACATGCTACAGTGGTCGGATCAAGCTAAAATTTTGCAGGCATCTATTTTATACTATTGGCTACAACTTTCATGTTTTGGCCAAAATCTAATTCGGTAAGGAGCATGGTGAAAAGTCCCGGTCGGATTGGGTGAAAAGACAACCCTGTTCGCTGAACTCCTACTAGACCAGTCTGGGTATTTCCATCTTATCTCAGGCTCCCGAGCTCGGATTTGGCTGAACATTTACAGGCAACTAGAAAACATCATTGTCTACAACTTTCATGTTTTGTGCTAAGACCAATTCGGCTTCTAACCGGGTCGAACAGAAACGGACAGAAAGGGGTAAAATGGAACCCTAATCTGGAAATTCATGCATTCATGTGCCAATTCTTCTATAAAATCACATCTATAACCAACATAAACCATTAATTTGACATTAGCAAGATCAAAGAAAGAATTCCCTAGTTACTCACCTTGCAAGCTCAATAAAGTAAGCAACTTAGCACCAATTTCTTCCAAACAACTCCACAACCAACCTCAATATCACCAAACTAAGAAGTTCTATGGAAAAATTTGAAGATTAAACGGTTGAATTGAAAGATTGGGCAAGGTTGGAGCTTGAAAATTGAGAGAGTTTTCTTTCCTTTGTTCCTAGCAAGAAATTCGGCCAAGAGCTTCAAAATAAGAAAAATTTTGGGTCAATTTTGGTTTAAATGGTAAAGGCATGAATAGTGGTCAAAAGGTCAAAAAGGTAAGAATAAATCCTCAAGTGACACATGTCCTCTTCATTAATTGCTTGCCTAACTTTTTGTTTCTCTTACACCAATCCACTTGGCAACCTCTAAATATCTCATAACACCCGGTAAACTAAACCCAGTATCCAAAACTTAACCGAACAGGCCGAATTTTTCCGAATTTTCCACACTAGCGGGTCCCACGTCCGATATACGCTCTTAATTTCTCAAAAACTAACCGATACTAGAAAAATCATTTAAAAACTATATTTACTCATAAAATTGATCTAGAAAAATTTTTTAATAAAGAAAATGCAGAAAACGTGCAATTAAGAAAAGTACGGGTCCTCACATAAATCAATATCCCACATCGGAAAGAGATGAGTAGAATGAGAAACATATAAGTGGGAATGATTCATAGACTCAATGCCTTAAGGTTTTGGATTGGATGTGGTGTCAAGCCCATGGTTGTGGTTCCCATTCTAACTCATGGTTAAATTCTCCCCGAGTTTGGCTCTCTCAGAGCCCAACAAGTGGTATCAGAGCCGATGGTTCGGCTGGGCAATGACTCCAGGATAAAAAGCCAGTGGGAGTGGTAAGGCGTGGCTTGGATAAGAGGGGGGGAAAAATCATGCAGACCTGCAGTGAGGCAAAGGCATGTGGGCTCTTGAGCAAGAATCGTACACTCCAGATTGAAGTGGGCTTGATGGAGTGGATGGGCTAGGAAGAGAGGTCCGATGTGAAAGAGATTCACAATTGAGGGGGAGATTGTTGGGATATCAAGTGTGAATCAATATCCCACATCGGAAAGAGATGAGTAGAATAAGGAACATATAAGTGAGAATGATCCATAGACCCAATGCCTTAAGGTTTTTTGTTGGATGTGGTGTCAAGCTCATGGTTGTGGTTCCTATTCTAACTCATGGTTAAATTCTCCCCGAGTTTGGCTCTTTCAGAGCCCAACATGGAGGATTAGTTGAGCAAGTTGAGGCACGTACCGACCGGCATAACCTTGTCCAGCTATAAAAAATTCTGTGGTTTTGTATTCTGGGAATCTTTCTAACCAATTGACTAGAAATGTGTAAGAATCTGCAGCAGTTTTTGTGTCTCCGATAATGTAATCAGACGATGTGTTTGAGTAAGAAAATCCAACACCGGCAGGAGACTCCAAGAAAAGTACATTTTCCACTGTTTGAAAAATACAGAATTCTTTCGTTAGAGTTTATTCTAAATCGTTTCAAATCAATTAACACCTGCTTTACAACGTATGAGTTCTTACCATTGTTCCAGGCATACGGGTTTTCCCACAACGTTTTTCCAGCTTTGCTAACTCGAAATAGTCCGAGTTCAGTCATCGCTCCAATCTCAAATGAAGATGCACCAGGTCCTGTAGTCAAATCTCATCACGTAACAACTTCTTTACATGAAACATCTACCTTCGGGGAAAAAAAATAAGAATAATGGAGACAATTGCTACCTCCATTTAGCCAGAGCACAAGGGGTTTGGTAGATGAATTTTGAGACTTGGCAAAATAGTAGAAGACAGCTCGACCGGCCTTTGGATCCACAGTGACATACCCTGAGTATTGATAAAAATTCACGCCATTTGGTTCGCCTGGCAACGCTGTGATCTTGTCAGTTGCCTTCAGACCATCTTGGGGGCCAATGAAAACTGGCGAATACTCATTGTTCAGTTCCTCATTCACATGATTGACTGATTTTCTTAAGCTACTAACCTGAAGGAATTTCGCAAGACGATCATATCCATCATATCCATGTTCACCATAACATTGTGTAGCAGATGCCACTAGGCAGATAAGAGCAAGATATAACAGTAATACACCTATCATTTTTGGGATGTTTGGCTAGCTAGATATCTGTGGTTTCTTTCTCCGATACAATGCTTCCATTTTATAGGTGGCCCTAAGAACAATGATTGAATCATTCCTCATTCTTAGACTTGTCCAATTTACCAACTGAAAACGTGTGAAGCAAACATAATGTTTGTATCAACTGGTATGATACAACTTTGGTATACATACTCCGTGGTAAACAACTCAATATAGAACCAATGTAGGTGAGGCCCCTTCAAAATAGTTAAATCAAAGTTTAAAATTAAAAAGAAAAAAAGCCTCAAAACCCCTCAAACGTTCCAAAATCCCAATAACTAAACATCCAGGTATTCCCCTTATAGTGTGGGGCAAATGTCCAACAATACGTACGCCCCATTCAAATGTCCTTGACATTTGGATCTCATTTTATCTCCAGACTCAATAATGGACTCGTGCCAAAAACCCTTTTTAAAACAATGTGTTGAACCTATAAGCAAGTCTCCAGAGGTCAATATTAGCCCTATTCCAAATGCCTTCTTTCATTTGTTCCTTTTTTCCAGGTCTATTCCATTCAACATCACGGGCTGCCTTTAATGGAGCTTTCTCCATCGTGGGTTCAATGTCCTGGTCATAAACATAAAAGCCATGCCCATTTTTAGTAGTTAAAGATTGACTTTTGATCATTGACCAAAGAAAAAACAAAATGCCAACGTAAGCTATGAGTCGTAGATTTTGGATTCTTGGCTGAAAAGCAACGTTCCCGGCAAACATGGAAACATTAATCACTAGTCTAAAAATTCATGGAAACATTAAATTTGTGCGCAATGTTATAATAGTAGTACAAATGATACCTCTAATGAGTAGAGATTAACAAAATATTCTAGGGGTAATTTCAAAAACCTCCCTTGAGGTTTCTTAGTATTTCACTTAGTTCCCTTGTTGTTTTAAAAATTAGACTTAGCTCCCTTGATTTGACACTTTGGCAATCAAACTTTAAAATATAGTAAAAAATTTAATGAATACCATAAAATGTCCGTATCTTACAAAGTTCAATTTATTCTTCTAAACAAAAAGAGTATCAAGTTTTTCATGCTAATATTTGTTATTTAATAATCAACTATAACAATAAATATTTTGCTATAATAGGGTATTTTTCATAGTGTTTTATTGGGAATATAAATTCTCTTTAAGATAGAAAAGAAAGTGCTATATTGTTTCTTTTAAAGTTTTTGGACTATTTTTTTAATAAAATTTATAGACTAGTTTAGTGGTGGAACTATCATAATTTGGTAATGATTTTGGGCCATTTATTTTTAATCATTGTTGACTTATCCTTGATTTTGATACCCCAAAAAAGAGCTACAAAAAAATTGGAGGATATTAAAAGTTATCAAAAAAATATTACTAGTTTAACGTTTAATTTGGATAGATATTAAGGACAATATTGATAGTTCTTCTATACTTCTAATGAAATATAAGAGAAATGAAGAAGAAGGAAAATGGTAAAAAAATTATAAAATCCATAATTTGCATAAACATGGCAACAAGAGAGTTTTATTAAAAATATTAAGCTTAGTATTGTCATTTTAAATGAACAAGGGAGGTAAGTGTAATTTTTTAAATTTTAGGGGAGCCAAGTGAAATTATTAGAAACCTCAGGGGAAGTTTCTGAAATTATCCCAATATTCTACCTTATCCGGATAGAGTAGAATAGTATGTAAGATTTATTAGCTTGATGGTGAAATTACACAAATTTAATGCTCATATTTTAACAGGTGGGTAAGGTGGTTGAACTTGTTTGCTTCTGGCTGCAAAATTCAAATAAATAAGCAGAGAAAAAGACAATGCTGAAAACGCATCTCCACTTAGAGACTACGTGTAAATTTACAAGAATACGTACAGAAAGGTTAATAGGGTGATGCCATTCTAAAAATTTTGTTTCGTTTTCAGCCTTACATTATTCTGTCCAAATTCATTTCCAGTACCGAAACCATTTCCAAAATTTTATTGGGCAAGGCATGTTAACTCACGCTTGTTTCAATCCAAAGGAGTAATGATATATGTCACCGATTTTTCATCACCGGTGTATCACCTCCAATATGAATGTCCACATACAACATGCCACATGTTAATGATTTATTTATAAAATTAAATTTATGCATTTTTTAATTTGAAAAAATTTGGATTTGAGTAATTTTCAATTTTAATCAAGTTTTCTAATTCACGTGTAGGAAGCCTTTTCAAAGGATGATATCTACTCCAATTAGCTTTATTGCATTGATTCAGTCAATCCTCTCTACCACCCGACCTTTTTTTCTTCCATGAATTCAAGTAGACTCCATAAAGCATTTTTAATTCAAGACGACTCCATAAGCATCTTTAATTCAAGTAGACTCCACAAGTTGTGTAATTCATTTCTGAATTGTATAAAAAAAGGCATAAAAGGAGATAATTCTACACCATATAGTACATCTTTGGTCATTAGTTCATTTGGTCCTTAGTTAATTGTACATGTTCACCTACTTAGTTCTATTTGGTCCTTGGCTCTAGATTATACCAACTTTAGTTAATTAACAACAATGATAGCCAAGAAACCTTCCAAATTGACAACCAGTTATTAGTTTGGGAGCTTACAAATACCAAACCTTAATTGATTTTGTATAGGTATTATACAAGGTAAGCTTGAAGAGAATAATTAAGCATGATAAATTTTATTAATTTGATATATATTTCACGTAATTATTGCCATGTCATTACTCCTTAAAGATGGGAAAAGAAACCTTATTATGCATCATCACTCCACATAGGCAATGTGAAAATGAGATGTTGCCATCCTACCGAAAATACACAACCAAAAGAATGAAAAGAAGTTCAAGACATCAGATGGGTGGAATAGTCAGACAATATTTAGGATGAGCAGATGAGCCCAGATGCCTTTGGAGCTTCAAAACATGCTCTTTTCTTTTTTTTCCCCAAAAGATAGCCCAGATGCCATTAGGCATACAAGACTAAGAAGAGATAATGATAATGCTGATGCTGATGCACATTTCATCCCTTAAGTTTGCAATTTTGTTGGATTATCACTCAATCAACTCTTAATTTCATTCGCATACTTCTGCATCTCTTTTACTGTCTATTTGATGATAAGTGCATCACCGAGTAAACCAGTTTTAGAGCTATAGTTAGCAAACCTGTTTTTGATGTAGACCAATTAAATATGAAACATGTGCTTTCTTGAAATCCTCGTTATACGCTTGTGCTAATGTCTGGTTTTGTGCATTTTATGTTCCTCTTGCAGTGGTCGGCTAATCAGAACATTTGCAGATGTCAAGTACGGGAACTATCATTTGACTCCATTGGAGATAATCTACAATGTCATTTCTTTTGTTGTAGCAATCATCATTGTAGTTCTCTTCACAGTCTACACAAAGAGGAAAATGGATGAACTTAAAAGGGCAGAGACCAATGACACAGAATCTGTCCATGGCAATGAAAATTGTGAGATGGAGAAGCTTCCTTGACAGATTCGAATCCACAGGGACTGGGAGTAACTGTTTTTTTTCAAATCCACAGTAATAAAGGGGGTGTTTTTGTGCAGAAGATGACAATCAAAGAAATTCAAATAAAATCTAAGAAACTATTAAAAATTAAATAACAAGTTACTAAAATCAAATGAATGATAACTAAGGCTCTAACCAAGAAATAACTTTAACAATGGTGCACCTAATTGATCATCGAAGCAAAGGCAATTCCAATTATTTATCAATAAATAGGTTATAACTACCAAATAAGCGATGGCAGTCAACTCCTCCTTACTGTGTCGGTGATTAAGGTACGCCCGTTAATCACTGCTCTAATTGAGAAATAATCTTAGGTACACCCGTAAGATTTAATTTTCCAATTGCCTTACGTATTAGAGGAGCCCTATTCTAATCAAATAACACACTACCAGGGTTATTTCAGATTAGTCCGCGTATTCCCCTAACACAAATTTAATCATGCCAGTTGTCACTAATTCAAGGCGATTAAACAATTACGGATTTAATACCCTAATTGATAATAGATTACCAAATGAACTAATTATCCGGATCCAAGACAATCAATTAATTAAATAACCATAAGCACTGCAATCAGGGAATATGCAACTACCAATAAATAATAGGAAAAGATAAAATTAAATCGATCTCACAATTTTAGGCGACCCAAAGCATCCGTTGTTCCTTGACTAGATAAAGGGAATTAGTTCATGTTTGACGAACGAATCCCATACAAGACTGCATAAATAGTTGCGACGTACATTCTCCCAATTAGGGAGGAAGAAATTGTGGAAAACCAAATAATGGAAAAAAAGACTGCTTCCTCAAAAAAAGATGATGACCCCTTATTTCTACCCTAAGTGTAGCATACGTGGACTCAAAACTACTAAAGGACGAAATTGTCCAAAGCCCCAAGAGAAGTATTCTGCTACTCCCCGTACCTATTGAATTACTAATCTATTCTAATGCTTGGCTCTCATGTGCGGCGGCCCACCAGGAGAGAAACGACTCCAGTCTTTTGTGCTT